>NC_068452.1:23045064-23162564 GCF_023373465.1 Oncorhynchus keta
GGCTGAGGCCCTGGCTTATCAGAGGGACTCCGAGGTGGCCGTGAGGGCTATAATCGCCACACTGAAGGCAGGGGAGAGATGTAATGCAGAGCCGGAACTGATAGGCAAAGGTATGGTACTTCTTTGCGTCGTTCACTCTCTCTCTCAGACGAGAACATCAACTATCCTCACTATTTCTGCTCCAGTTTGGATGTTTCCTCAATTTCCCCAGATCTGTTTGTTTCATTCCTGCCTCTGAGTCTCTGTTTTTCCTTTGTTGACCTGTTCCTTTATGAGTTTATAAGCTCTTCTCTGAAACCAAACCAGACCAGCGGCTTACAGTTTGTTTATGTCCAATATGGGCTCAGCTCTCCATCAAGCCCAGATGAAGGATGTTTTGACTTTGAACTGGTTGCGGCCAAGCTGGTGATCTAGGTTACGTCGAAATGCGATAATGGTAGTTGGTAGTTCATAGTTTTGGTGTGTGGTTTTTGACTTGCCCCTACAATGTTTTATTTTTCCTCTGAATCACAAGATTTTTCCTGAGCTCAGCATCATGGCCATGTTGTTTTTTTACTTCTGAATGTTCCACCGTAGCTGAGGGAATGGCACAACCATCACATCACAGCTCGTAACACTCAGTACTGTTTGTTTGTTGTTCCCAGTGTTACAGGGGCTAGTGGAGGGGAAGTCTCCATATTTGGAGGAACTGCTGGCCTTGCTAATGACTATTGAAACAGAGACGGGGACCGGCTCTACCACCGCAGGCCCTGTTGCCATGGTGATAGCGCTGCTTCTCCAGGAGACTGAAGAGCAAGCTGTGAAAATGGAGGTGGATACAAACAAGTAAGCATGTAAATTCTATCATGCCTAAATCATTCAAGACCTGTCTTTTTGCCCTTAGTCAAACAACAACATACAAATCTGGTTAACTGTGGCATTGGCATCTTATGTGTTTTGTAATGCCTTAGAAATATTACTATTGTATGTTTAATAATCAGCACTTTGTTTGACTGAAGGATTGTATAGATTCATCATTCATGTAGCCTGACCTTGAGCCTGTCGATCTATTCAATTCCCTTTCTGCAGCAGCTCCGAGGTGACAAAGACTGGGTCCAGCTCAGGGCTGCTTGTTGATTGGCTGGGACTTCTTGACCCTGAGGTCACATCTGTGTGTCCAGACCTTCAGCGGAAGCTGCTCTTTGCTCTCAACAAGGTAATCTCAGTGTGTGTGTGTGTGTGTGTGTGTGTGTGTGTGTACTTCACCACCTTACTTCATGTGATTTATTCCAGGGTAAAGGAACTCCCTCCTACAGACCATACCTTCTGGCATTGCTGACCCATCAGTCCAACTGGACAACTCTTCATCAGTGCATCAGTGCTCTTCTCAGCAAGCAGCAAGACCAGCGGTCAGACAATATATCAATCCCAAATCATTACCTTCAGCAGTAGTAGTCACACTGACAGTGTTTCCCAAATAGTGAAAGTTGTATTGTAATATTCTGTAATGGTGTTGTGTATGCTGTTCTCCAGGCTGGACCCATCTTCTGCTCTGGACTTCCTGTGGGCCTGCAGTCACATCCCTCGTATCTGGCAGGGCCGGGACCAGAAGACCCCACAGGTAGCACGGTACACCAGTGTAGCCCTCAAATAATGACTTCAATTAATCCAGTCACATGACACAAATCAGAGAACACTATTCCCCCTCAGCCTGACTGCTTCCAACACCTCTCTCTTGTGCTCTCTCCTTCTCTCTCCAGAAACAGACAGATACGTTTGTCCTGCGTTTGAACCCGGAGGAGCTTATCAGTCTGGTGGACCTCATCATGTCAGAGTCTGAGCTCAACAGCCGCGGCGACTCCTCGCCCCCTGCCAACGCCCCCGGCAACGCCAAGAGCACCCTGGACCACACCTTCTGCTCCCTCATCCAGTCACGGCTGCCCCTGCTCCACAGCTGTTGCCATGGCGACCTGGTGAGAGTGAAGAAAGTCTCGGAATACCTCATCAACTGCACAAAGAAATGGGGAGACAGGTATGGGTGGGTTGTTGGCTCTTGGACTGACATACTTAGTCAGGCTTGTCCAATGGGAATTTAATACTATTTACAGGGTGATCTGTTTGCTATGTGATCTACTTTAGACAGAGATGCCCTGTCTCTCTCAATACCCCATCTGTTCCTTCAGCAACAGCAGACATGACACTCCATAATATTTTGGTCTCATAAGGTTCACTAAAGTGCCCACAGTTCATTTAGTTAGACATATTTTTCACCCTCCCTAATTAGCCCCAGTATTGAACTTGGTCTTTGGCCTCTTTTAAACTGAGCTGATAAACTTGGGGCCATATCACTAGATTACCCCCAGACGGAACAGATGAAATTCACAGACTGAATGTTCTGTCAGACACAACGCTGTGTGGACCAGGGGAAAGGCGATAATTAGGTCTATTGGTGTGAAATTAAAACGACCAGAAGTCGTGTGTTCTGTGATCTCTTTAAAAGCTCAGTGTATTATAATAAAGCCAAGAGGATTAGGACTACAGCTCTAAACGTGCTGCCTGTGTTGTGGATTCCTGCTCCGACTTAGCTGCCTGTCAGAGATCAGGGTGCAACTTCTCTTTGTGGAAGCCAAACCTTCTTTCATGAGTCTGCCTCTGGTTATTAAACCAATTTTAATGGGGAAACTCTGGCCAAGGTCAAGCAGCAAAATTATCTATCCAATTACAATATTTTTATGCACAGCTAAGCTGTCTTGTACAAATAGTTGCGACTGAAAACATGGGTTGCTTAAAACCCATCTTACAAAGCAGACTGTGTTTGGCCTTGTGTGGGATAAACATTTCCCTGTGTGATAGGCATTCTCTTCAAAGCCTCTTCTTTTAAGGCTCATCGCTAGATTAGCTGGTGTTTATTCCAATTTACACGATGGTTGTTGAAGAGACAGTGGAATCTGACTCTTGGTCAAGGTTGTTGCTGTTTATGGAAAACACCGCCAGTGATGACCAGTGAATACAAATCCTGTTGATTCGTAGACGGTCGGACATGTATGAGCCAACTAACTAGGCCTACATCAGACGAGAGCATTGTTGTAGGAGACCATTGGTACTGTCTGCTGTGTGGAAACTGTTGTCTGATGTTTGCTAGCTGACTCCATTGTGTGTGTTCCTTAGTGTGATGAGTAAGCGGTGCCAGAACCTCCTGCTCCAGCTCTACCTGCACTTCCCAGAGGTCATCCAGCACGTGACCTTACCTGACGCCACCCTGAGCAGCGAGGGGGCTGCCGACGGCACCACATGCAAGGTAGAGTAGACCTTCAGGCGGCTCAGTCGCTTAACTGTTTCTCAAAGCCGTTGGCTGGCACAGAAGCCGTCAGAGGTCTTAAGGACTGATGTGTGATCCCTCCCTCTCAGCATGACGTCCTGGTTCATCGTCTGGTCACGTTGCTAGGCGATACGGGAGACACAAAGTCTGCTGAGAACCGGATGTCAGACGCTAACCTGGCCTGCAGGAAGCTGGCTGTGTCCCACCCTGTCCTCCTCCTCAGGTGAACACCATGTTCAGTACAAACATAGGACATATGAATTCATGCACCTCTTATGGTAGATTGTAGCTCCATAGCTACGATCACAGACGCTATTTAAAACCACCCTGTGAATGTTTTTGTTCTCACCTTTGCTGTAGTAAGGTGGAACGTCTGGAGAATGATCACAGCTTACCTTTCTTAACTTTCCAGACACTTGCCAATGATCGGAGCGCTTCTCCATGGACGCATCCACCTCAACTTCCAGGAGTTCCGGAGCCAGAACCACCTGACATTCTTCAGCAACGTGCTGGCCATCCTGGAGCTGTTGCAGCCATTAGTGTTCCACGGTGAACACCAGAGGGCGCTGCAGGACTGCCTGCTCTCCTTCATGAAGATCCTGCAGGTGAGGGAATGAACACGGAACGCACTCACAGATCAGCCTCAGGGTTTTCCAGTTGGTTTGGTGGCATTTGCTTGTGTTTTTCTTTTTAGCGTTTCAGAGTTATTTGACTTCTCATAGGTGGAGAAAGAATAGATTGTTGCCACTGCTACAGCTGTGGTTGGCTGGATATCTTGACTGGATCTAATGTGTTTTCGCAGAACAGTAGTATTTCTACAAGGTCAACTGCTCTGTGCATTAAAATAACTATCTTATTGATCATGGAGTTAATAATGTTGTGGTCCGTATTCCCTGCAGAACCTTAGGAGACCTCGTATGCATCCGTTGGCCGTCTTCAGTAAATATGTGCAGTTCATTCAGAAGTATATTACCCACGATGCAGCATCAGCCATTCCCTATCTACAGAAGCATTCTGATATCCTACAGTAAGTCATTGAACTGTTTTTTTTTTTTAAATGATTATTGAGACATTCGGATTGGCAACACCATTGCATTAATGTTAGTTGTTATTTCACATTGTGTGGAGCAGCGAAGGAGTGACTTGTTTTTCTCTGTTTGCCCCACTAGGGGGCTCTCGTCAGAGCACCCTGACCTGCTGCTTAAGTCCCTGCTGGCCGGCCTCACCCTGCCTGTGAAGACTGGCTCCTCTGACAGCTCTGCAGAGGACAGAGATGGTAAGCTTATCCACTCGTGAAAACTTTGCCTTGAATGAAAAAACATAAGTGAACACATCAGCAATTTGGCAAATGAAAAAATGTATAATATATTAATGACACATTTTTACTGCATACAGATACATATAAATCAACCATCTCGCTAAATGTGGTGTTTTTGACATCTCTCTGGGTTTCCTCCGATCAGATGAGTCGTCCTCTGGTTCCCTGCCCATGGTCAGTATCTCGGCCTCCGTTCCACTGACTGCAGCTGACATGACCAAGTACCTGAAGAAGATCTCCAGGGGAGAAGCCATCGAAGGTCATTAACGTATAATACACTCTCAGGTCAGTTTAACACGGAACTTCAGGGATTTTGCTGAACTTAACCAACATTTTGCTCCCCACTGTGTTTCAGACGTGCTGGAAGTTCTGACCGAGGTGGAGGACAAGTCCAAGAGGAATCCTGAGATCATCCAGTACTTCACTGTAAGTTCGCCTTCTAATAACACACCTTTATTATAAACAAATAATCCCCCAACACACACTCTGCTTTGCACCACTCTGTACAGTATAAGTAAACCGGTTTTAATTTCCTTCGCTGCCCTCAGAATGACCTGCAGAGACTGATGACTTCTACTGAGGAGTTGTGTCGTAACATGGCCTTCAGCCTGGCCCTGCGCTGCATCCAGAACAACCCGTGGTAAGATCAGAATGTTGACACTAGGATTTTTCTGCTTATTTTTATAGTAAACAAGAGAGTGAGCGCGCCAGTCGTCTGGCTGGATATTCATTTATCGATGCGTTGTCTAGGAATGTTTAGCTGCAAATGTTGCTGTAGTGATATCTGTAAGGTGTTGTCTTTCATGTAAAATAATGTTTCCTTAAAGTTGTGTGTCCTAATGTAAGAATTGTTTTTTTCGGTGGTGCTGCAGCACTGCAGCAGACTTCCTGCCCACCTTCATGTACTGTATGGGCAGCGGGAACTTTGACGTGGTGCAGACGGCGCTTAGGAACCTGCCAGAATACGTGCTGCTCTGTCAAGGTATGATTGTCCCATCTTCTCAGCACTACACAGCTTCTGTGCTTGGTCCTTATTATGGATCTAAACTCGCAAGTTGGAAAGTAAACTGTTCTGTGTTTTCAAGATGTATAAGGATTCACGCTCAAAGCAAACATGTTTTTTTGTTTTGCTTCATTGTGCTTTTCTCCTCAGAGCATGCAGACATCTTACTCCACAAGGCCTTCTTGGTGGGGATCTATGGGCAGATTGACACCAGCTCTATGATCTCTGAGTCCATGAAGGTCCTGCACATGGAGGCAACAACATGAGGACCCGGAGATAAAAGTCCTTCTCCTCTGACGGGAGGCAGTGTCACCGTAACGTTTTGGTAGATTTAGACTCGTGTCATACGCAACTGCTCTTTTCTTTTTATCCATTTGGTCATTTCATCAGGATTTATGGATTAATACGAACTGATTATTTGATTCGAAGGTAATATCGAAGTATTCAAAAGATGGTGATAATGACTATTGTAAAAAAAAGAATAATAATAAAGTCACTCATGCTTGTTTTGCAGTGGTAGCCCGTATTCATTATTTCAAAAGATAATAGAAGCACTATCTATCAACCACTGTCAGAAATGGAAACTTTTGAAATGATGGATTTTTGTCTGTCGTATAATAGGAATAACATCACATAAAACCACGGTGCCATATGACATGTCTTTTCTGTTGCTTCTAACCTCAGAGTTCAGACTGAAATGGTGTCTGTGCTGCATGTTTAAACATTTAAAAGAGAAGTCAGTTACCAGCTGAAATTGTGGAGCATAATCTTTGGAATTTCAGCAGAACTAATTATTGCTTTTGGGCATCAACGTTTCACCACCTCAAACAAGAGAACCGGAGCAACAGTTAATGGAGCAAGACCCTGGTGCCTTCATATTTCATTCCATGCATTCTCTGAGCCAGATCCTGTTTGAAATGGCTGTCATAGTTATGCACTCTTTTCACTGGGGTGTAGAAGACAAATTAAAGGCATGCGATGGAAACCAATTTGCCATGAAAGTGTGAGTTGTTTTGCCCAGTGTCACTGACTTCATCAGAAACCCTCTCGATGGAGTCAAAGGGGTAGACGAGACAACGTGCAGGCATGCAGGTAACCCAGCTAAGTGTTCCTTCCTCACCCATTTATGGGAAATTAACCAAGGCAGTAATTGTTCAATCATACAGACCAAAGAGCTGTTTTGAAGGCTGCATGTGGGCAGGCTGTTTTGGCCAGCACTGAAATGTACTCTGCTGGTGTTGGATTACATGGTGAGACATGGAGAGGAAGCAGTTGGTTAGTGATGGGAGAATCCTATGTGAAGGTGGAACATGCCCACACTGGTGGGTCAGGGGACGCTGTTGTCCGTTAGGACTGACAGCCACTCTACATACTGCACACATGGGGCTGATGAAAGCAGCCTCCTTCAATGAGGTCCACACATGTCCAATGATCTGCTCGCTACCCTTTTAACATGTCATAATTGATCGGAAGCTTGGGGTGGATATGTCTTCAAATGTGCAAGTGATTCTGCCACCATCGTGGTTTTCACTGTTATATGTGCTGCTGTGCATAGTCAATTGGATACAAATTGGATTGAAAAAGACTCTTGGATGGGTTGACTAATTGTCCAAATATGTTTCTTATTGCTTGTAGTGCAAACAATTGTGCTACAATTTCTTCACAAAAAAAGTATCTTGTATTATTTAGTTTGTATTTTAAAACATGTTGCCTCGCATTTGTTTTGAGAGTATTTTTATATCTATACTTTTCCAAATTTGTTAGAAATCTATTGCTTTTAAACTATCTACTGCAATTGTTCTACTTGTCTGTGCTCTCCTCCCAGTTTGTTTTTTGGTTAATGAGTTAATTGCACCTGTAAGGTGTTCTCTAGTTCACACAGTCTGGAGTTGAAAGTTGTGTTTGTGGTTATCCATCAGCTAGCAACAGATGCTGTAGCTGCCTGGGCTCTTGGTGAGGCGCCAGCATCCTATTGGCTTGGTGGCAGTGAGGCGGAACAGAGATGAGTGACAGCCAGTGAGGAGGAGGAGATGGAAAGAGAGGGCTGTCATTAACTAGCCTGATGGGCCACTGACATGCTAATAACCTCTGCCTTGATTCATCATCACATCAGACTAGCGTTTGATGCCCTCAGAAGCACCTGGTGCTGTGGTCTGTACTAAAGCCGTCTCAATGTGCCATACTCCGAGTTAATCATTTTTACTGCTGCACATGAGCTATTTTGTAACAGCCCTATCATGGCTTTATGAAAAGTCACAGATTGCAAACCCATAAAGATGAGTTTAAAGAGTTGTTTTAATGTTGATTTGCTAGTTCATGTGAAAGTGGACAGTGCAGGAAGGTGGGGGTGAGTCCTTGTCTATCACTCACCCCTGGGAGGGGCTGCGATGTGCCTCTACCTGCCCAGCACACCTGTCTTCCTTTCCTTAGATCATCTCGTCTTCCTCCACGCATGAGTTGCACTTGGCCGGCGTGGAAGAAATGTGGACCGGCTCTCGCCTCTCTTTTCCCCAGGCACTTTGAAGCCTAAAGTGTGATTGCTCTTGGATCGTGGCCGCTTTCCCTTGAACGTTTTGTCATGAAAAGCAGGTTGGGCTCAGCTTCATCCCGTAGCCAGTGATCCAGGACTAAACCAATCAGGCTGCTCTCTGCAGGATACTCTTAGCAACCAGAGAGAGTGAGGCATCGAGCAGATAGGGGCTTCCTCTGCTCTAAAACACATGTCCCTTTGTCTTCCCTGGATGTGACAAACACATCTATCACAATCATTTAATAACAGACAGAATTCAATTGTACTGCCATGCTTTGATTTAAAGTTCAAGTTGGTCAATGAGATTAAGTGCAACCACAAGCAACCGATGATGAGAGAACCTTGCTGTGATTTCATATGGCATTTTTTTTTGACAATTTGGAATGAATCGGAAATAAAAATGTTGAGTTTAGGTCGACCCTGTCTGAAAAATCTGCCGGGCAATCTGAAAAGTCATTAGCAGCAGACAGTTAAGTGACAAGCCTTTAAGCTTCACTTATGCTCTCATTAAAAGTTGATCTTATCAGTGTTCTTTGCTGCTTATTACAGACTGCAAATGACACCAGCCATATGCACAGTCCCATGACACCAATGAACATCATCCATCTTCACAAGACATTTGGCAGAACTTTAGTCGGATGTTTTGAAGTGTCATTCTAATGACATTGTGCGTTGTTCCCAATCTCTGTCATCTAAGGTCCTGTACTAACACATCCACAGTTAAATCTGATAGTTGAGCCAGTTTCAAAGGTCCTTTAAAAAGAACATTGAATGCTTTTGTTATGGTATGGTAAATGTATTGCCGAACACTGCACTAACCTAAAGAGCTGCTCTTTGTGTTGGTCTTATACTGCAGAGTATTGGCATTTCTCATTCCAACATTCCTTGTGTTGCTTCTCTTGTCCTCTATCCCTTTACATTTACATTTGTAAACCATATATACGATCTCAAACAAGCCCATTTCAAACTGAAGTCAGTCATGGAAAATGAGGCACAACAACGTTGGTGTTTTTTTTTTAAATCCATGGAGAATGTGCATTTTGCCCCCAATGTTGAATGCCCACTAATGATGCTGTGATATTTATTTAAGCCTACTGTGGATTTCACAGGCTGCCATGTGATCCAGGGACCTGGGAATACCTGAGAGACCAGTGAAGAATGGAGTGAGCCACTGCCATTGTTGTCCTAATGCCTCCTTCAATTATCCACAAGCAGCTCATTTGTACACGAGCCCCTTACTGATGGCTAAACCACCCTGCTGGTTTTTCACCAATTTCTCCCGATTAGCTGGATCAATGGGCATTAGAGGAAACCGGGACAGACCAAACACAGCACTTTCCGACATCCCAGAAATCCCTCTGTCTACCTGTGTGCCAAGGACAAATGGAACAGAGATGGCCATTCAGTATTCAGAGCTAACCCACAAACAATGTTTATTTACCCACCCTTCAAACTAGACACTTTTAATCTAGTTTCCTTTTTTCTTTAGAAATGGCAAAGCCAAGAAATGACCGGAGAAATGGCAAAGCCAAGAAATGACTGGGGGCTGCTGGAGCAGAGTGAACGTTGATGCCTCATTGTCACACGCACCAATAAACATGCTCACAGATTCATCTTAACATAGAGATTGTCCAGGCATTTCTGATGTTTGTCTATTGACCTCTATACCTGTGCGTCGGCTTTATTAAGTGTTTGAACAGGTGTGGATGAAAGCCCCACAGGAGAGGAGAGAGAGGTGCTGTCCTCTGATTAGACAGTGATTCACCTTCCCCTGGTGTTGGGAGCATGGCTTTGGCCAGATGTCTCCTGCTGATGTTCTGGAACTGATCAAAGGTATGCAGTTCAAACCGCCAGTCTGTGGTGACAACCATGACAGTGGCGTGTTCTAGCCGCCGTCTGATCCGATAAGCATTTAGCGGGGTGTGTTAGGTGATGCGTATCTCCGGATTAATTGACACACCTGTGTTTCATTCACATCATAGACAGTCAGTACCCATCATGATCAACTCATCAGAGATCCTTCAACACTGGGGCCACAGCTGGGCTGCTTGGGAAAGGTGTGGATGATCTTTAAGAGTATGCACAGTAACGTGAGTTGACTATGTGAGAGAAAGAGTGTGTGTGTGTCTCTCTGTCTGTGTGCGTGCATGTGTGTGTGTGAGAGAGAGTGTGTGTGTGATCGTATGAGACCTAATTATTGTGTATACGTTTTGTAGTGGATACGTGTAGCTCTTATGTGAGAGAATGCTCTCTCTCTGTCACGGTCTGTTGGAGTACAGTGCTGTATTACCTTCCTTCCAGCATGTGTGGAGATTTACTTTGAGGCCCCGTACTAAGCTGTGATTTGGGACAGTTTACCTGATGACATGAAAGAGAGATTGAGTAACTCTAACTTATTACACAGTAACCAAACCTGCTTGCATATGTGTATAACACTGGTAATACCTTTTTATAGGTTTATTTGATGTTATTTAAATGTATTTCAACTTGGAAAATCCCATTGAACCCAAGGGAGCCCTGCAAACAATCATACAAATTCACAATATTTACAATTCCAACGCTTGCGGTGATCATTATTCCCATTAATTCCCTATTGATTGGAATCTCTATGTCAATGTATTTGTTATAGTCTTTATGTTAGGATTGTGTATATTACTTGGAGAGAAAGAGGAGACGTTTTAATAAAAAAATACAAATCTGGGTGACATGAAATAGGTGCAAATTCCAAAAGCTCAATCTGTTTTCAAAGGCCAAGGAGCCCTGACCCACAGCCATTGTCAGTGAACTCTGTCTTCAGCCCGAAGACCAAACAATACCTTCTATTTGAACAGGTGAGCCTATTTTAGATGGAAGACTAGTAGAGACTAGATGGGACCACTTTAGTCATTTAATGACAGCATTTCCATTGTTTTTGTTGAACGTTTCATTTGAAAGATTAGACCTAGCTATTAGGAAAGCAATTATTTTTAATTGCATACATTTCTGTGGTGTATAATGACTGCATTTAGTGTGTATCTAACATCCAAAATGAACATCAAGATCAGGAAATAAGTGTTAGGTAAACATTTTCGATCCAGCTAATTGTCATCATTCAACTTCATGTCAATTAGGTGGTGTAATTAGCGTGAACTTGTTTACCTTGGCAACAGTGGCTCTGTGTTTGGCACCTTCGAGCCTGTTTTGATCCTCTCTGAAGGGCTGTACCAGTTTGTCATCGGAATTGTTTCTTCTTCTTCTGCTTGACAACTATTCATTGAAAGACGAGCGATATTCTCAAATATTTGTGGTGTACGTGTTCAACTGAACGTTCAAGCGTTGTTGTTTTTTTATGTCATTTCCACACTTTGATGTCTGATCCATCACTTTGATTGAAATTTACGAAGCTAAAAGATGTCTTAACTTGTTCAAAGTAAACCTCAGACACCAAATCCATGCAGAGTGCAACATTAAATTGAGAGTGGAAGGTGCTGCTATAATGTAAGTTGAATGCAAACATTGTATGTAATTGGTGTGTTGAAGAAGATAAAGTGTACATTGTGTTTCTAAATGGACTTTGATTGAATGATACCGTGGTGTGAAAATCTACCCGGAGATGGATCATGGGTCAGATTCACATTCCTGTCTCCATTTCTCTGAAGCCCAGCCCTCTCTCTCACACCCAGGAGTCAGTCTGGGCCCACTGTGAGTCATGTGACTGCTAAGGAAGGAGGGGGGAACAGCAGGATAGGAGAGAGAACCTCACCAGACTAAGGTGAGACCCCCTTACCTGCTGAGTGCAGTCCTCTCTCGCCTCCCCACCCATCACCTGCATCTCACCTGAACTCCTCCTGAGTCTCCATTTCAACCTTCATCTTAGGTAGCCTTCTGGATTGAGAGTCAGTGTATGGTTGATGACTGCAATTCATCCCTCAGAATTGATGGTGGAAGATAGTGTGATTTCTTTCATTCTGGATCTGGTGATGTACTTCATTAACAGCCCTATTTGATTTCACTGTGGTAAAGAAGCCTCAAGACTTGGCTCTGCTCCATCTTGTGCCAACCTCAACAAGAATGTTTAGTCTGATGTTGTGAAGTGCTCCTGAGATACGTCCCATTGTTTTGGTATCAGACTGTTCCCTTTATACCAGTGGATTGACACTTAAGACTCTGTCTGGACTCCTAAGAGCTTTTGGATAATGTTTGGCCCTGGGCAGCTGGTCTCCACTCTTCTACCTGCAGTCTTCCACTCCTCCGCAGCTCACTTATTCCCTGCGTTCCCCACCAGACTGGGCTCCCCTCCACAGATCCTGATCCCTGGGCCCCTGATCAGCTATGAGTCCCTGCGGAGTTACTTGCAACCAGAGCCCTGCAAAGAGGCTCTGTTCCTGGCCACACAGGCAGCTGGGATGGGGCAGTTCACGGCCAGCATGGGTGAGTTCCAACCAACAGTCTGCCTTAGAATGTCAGAATTACTGTAACTTTGGAGAGCACATGGATATTTACATTCATGTGTGACAATTTATTACAGATACGTGTTGGCTTATTAGTTGGTAGAATTTATTTTCTCATAGAGACTCATTGAGCACTGTCTAATGGCAGTGTAAATGTTTACAAAAGATTTTCCTAACAGCTCCTAACAAACAATCAATTATCAAGCACGGTTAAAGAGGGCCTAATGAACGGCGGCGCTAATTATCCAATCTAGAGCCATTAGTTCCTTGTCAACCGTTGGCGATTGTGTAATTGGCGGTTGTGCTGTGCTTTCCAGATGAACAGAGGCCAGTGAAGCAACGTCGTGCTCGGGCCAACTACAGCAGCTGTCAGCTGGAGGAGCTAGAGAAGACCTTTGAGAACACCCACTACCCTGACGTCTTCATGAGGGAAGCTCTGGCCCTCAGACTGGACCTCATCGAGGCCAGAGTGCAGGTACGGTCCCAACACCCTCTTCATTCCAAACCATTGTCACTAATGCATGAACTCTGATTTCTAGAAGCCATCTTTGTTTCTATCAGCTTTCATGCCACAATGTTACTGTATTATATATATATATATATATATATTATTTGTTTATGAATACATCAAAAAAACTGTTAAATCTAGTGGATACTGAATTTTTTTTCGAAACTAATGTTTTGCATTGTAAGAGATTTCACTCTCTCATATACTACATATTACATTGGTTCCATTTTCACCAGGTGTGGTTTCAGAACCGCCGGGCTAAGATGCGGAGGCAGCTGAAGTTGCAGGGCCAGCTAGGAGAGCCCTTTCTCAGGAAGGACAATGCAGATGACACAACAGACAAACCCAACAAGAGCTTACCGGAGCTAGAGAGCTCTGACGGCGAGCACTGGGAGAGGAGGCAGGAGAAAGGAAGCTATCCCTGGACTAAAGTACCTCGTTCTGCTGTGATGACCACCATGATTCAGGGGCCAGCAGGGGAATGGGAGGGGATGGAGGGGCCCAGTCCAGAAGAGTTCCGCTGCTGTAGCATTGCCAAGCTGAGGGCCAAGGCCAGGGAGCACGAGGCTGAGATCCATAGCACTGTGGCCAGGTCAGGAGGAGAAGAGACATCAGCACTGCAGACACAAACACAGAACACTGACGACAGAGAGAGCAACTGATATGACTCTTTCTCTCTGCATGGCTTTTGCAAACAGGTCCCTAAGACCTCATCATGGTTGAGGCAACTTGACTAAATACCCCATCCTTGGTTTTATTCATTCTGTTATTCAATGAGGATATGAACTAACATTTAGAAAAGGTGCTGATTTTTTGTTTGGTATTATATAAATGTATTGTGTTTTGAAATGCCATTATTTTTCTGTACTGGACATCTTTTTCTATCAACAATCACGCTAAATTTGTATTTTAAATGCTCAGACTAGGAAGAGGTGAATATATAGTATATCCATAGTAACAGCTTATAAATGTATAGTATATCCATAGTAACATCTTATAAATGTATAGAATAAACGTCTTATAAATATATAGTATATCCATAGCAACATCTTATAAATATATAGTATTTCCATAACAACATCTTATAAATATATAGTATATCCATAGTAACATCTTAACATTTTATCCTTAATGTTTCTTTATACTTTGGCTGAACAATTTCAGTTTCTATCATTCACTATCTTGAACTCTTGAACACATGAGACAAAGATAACATTGTTATCGTTTCACATTCCCCACTGAGGTGGTTCATTTTATTGAACCTTTATTTATCCAGGTGAGTCAATTCAGAATACATTCTTCATTTAATACATTCATGGTTTTTCACGCCTAAATAAATCTGTACATAATACATGTAAAACTCCGATATGCAGTCCTGATCTTCATCCATCACCACAGGTGATTTCTCTTTAGATATTCTGCTGTATTACTGGTGACTAAATGCTCTTACATTAGCCATCAGATTAGGGTCAAATTAAAACAGGAGACGCTCTGATGACTTCTCAATGATCTCATCGATGACAAGCCCAACCCTGGCCGGGGCTATCCTGTTACCTTCACCGCAGACCGAGAGGCAGGATGTCTGCGTGCTGCCACAGGCCCTCGTAGGAAACAATGGAAGTGGCTGAAAAATGACTGGCCCCAATGACAGGAACGCTTTCTGAAGATTAAGAGGCAAATACATGTTGTTTTTTTGCTGAGAAAGATGAACTTTTTACAACAGTGCTGTCATTTAAATACATCAGGGAGGCTATCACTGTTTGTATTTTTTATAGGTATTGTTGAAATGTATATTAAGACGACTCACAAATTGTATCGTCTTGAGCTATACCGTATATCGATGTTAAAAAAGTACAGTCGGCTAAAACATATTTACAGGATGGGACTATAAGAATAGCCTGTATCATCATTATCACTACTTTTCCAGAGGTGGCACTATTTGTCCTACTAAACTGTATTATGTTGATTTTCAGAGCATGGAAAGAGCAGCTGTTCCAAGTCTAATGGATTTTCATCCTCACAGTCAGAGCACTTCCTTCGGGCTTAGACGTTGGCCTTTTTTGTATGGCCAATCTCCTGTATGACATGAACAGCCTTTAGTTCTGTGGAAGAAATATGGGATATGACACCACTTTGCCAAGGTCACTGCAAATTCCAATGCAGAATCTGGGGATATGAATAGGGAGTTGGAAGGATTTTAATGAATGGAAAATGTAAATCTTAAGTGCAGGGCCTGCCTTACCCGTTTGGGGGCCCTCTTGACAGCAGAGGGAAACATTTAAAGTTTTAAATTTAATTTCCTGCAATTCTACACATTTTGCCATGGCGCAGAGAGAAAAATGTGCAGTTGTACAGAATATTTACTGAAATTCTACATATTTTTCCATGACTTATAGCATGTTAATATCATATCTGATTGAGAGTGAATAACCAAATCAAAGGGGGCTCATGCACACATGCCCTTCGTGCCCGGTGGGTAATTACTACAAGTTTACATAGCAAGAGGAAAACTGCTAATGCAAAATGCACGACATTGCACCTTGTGTATTATCCTATTCTAAAGCTCAACATTAAGTTGAGTCCCCGACTCATTTTTTTTTAGTTGGGGGCACCATAAAGGCCGTGGGTCAAGCGCCTATGTCACTTATGCCCAGGGCTGGCTCTGCTTGAGTGTTAGTTTGGGTCTTCTGTATGTTTTCAAAAGTCTCTCTGTAGTCTAACAGTGCCCCCCTCTGGTAATGAAATCTCTTCTCCATTCATGGGCCTTTTATCAATTAGATTTGCTCACCTCCTCCGTCCTCTCTTGCCTCCTTTGAAAAAGGAAAAAGTTAATCGAGGACAGTCGGCGAGGAGTGAACTTGGTGGGAATGCGCTTACTTGAAATAATACGGTCCTTCTCCACTCACTCGTCATTAGGAAAATTACGTTTACTGGGGTGGATTCCAAAATAAGTGTAAAGTGATCAAAACAAATTAAGTTAATTGTGCAAGAGATTTTGTAGATAAAACAAACAATAAGTAGCATATTGTTTTTAAACGTGTGCATGTTTTTCTCCTCTGACAAAACAAAAGCTGATTCCAAGGGGGTGTGGAAGATTTCAAAACTTCCGCGGTAGGATACACATGAATATCCTTGATGAAAATTGGCTATCGAGAAGGGGAGGACACACTCGTTTGCCTACTAATGACTTGACACACTCTTGACCACTTATCGGTTTCCTGGTCATGGAGGAGAGAGGACGGAGGACGTTCTTTTGCCCAAACGAGAAAACCCCATAGGTATTATCATAACTGTCCTTCCTTTATTCAATCATTATTGTATATTCATTGTCAGCAGCATATTTATTGCCAGTGTGCATTTGCTTCAGTAATAATTCAACTATCCATATCTTTATATTCTGTAGATTTCAAGGTCTGGTAACACATATTTTGCTATTATGTTAAAACAATTAACATATATAAAAACATGTTAATAAAAGGTTAGTGTAATTGCAGTGTTACTACACAAGTTTTTCCCAATGTATTTTGTTTTAGTTTATTGGTATGTTGTTCCTACTTTGTATTAGGCTACTTGTATTATTTACACCAAGTAAATGTTTTTTTATTTTTTGTTGCTGTGTGTAGATATATCAATGTCCATCTAATCTCTTTGTAGGCTATGCATCTAGTTGAGGTTGTCGAGTTCTTGGTGGGTCAGTTTCTCCTATGTTACTCAAATTTCAGACACACTCAAGTTGTTCTGGATTCATTTGGGCCCATCTCATTTGGGTCAAATTTGAAACCACCATTGGTGACCCAAAATGGGTCAGTGGGTCTGGATTAATTCGTTTAATGGAGACCTTAAGCCTCTTCTGAGTTTGCAACTTGTAACTTAAAATATGTATCATTGGTTTTTCGAATGAAAATGCCCCATATGCAAATAACCCATATGCAAATGAGCAAACAAGGGCTCAGCCGAATCCTTTGTATTCATAGCCTAATTGGGTTGCTCATTAAGGCTTCAACACTAACGTCTGCTCATTAGTGCGTTAATGTAGGCCTATAGCCTATTTTGTCCATGATAACTATTGATATTAAAACCACACAGACTTCAACAATAGTGTAAACATTGATTTTATATATATATATATATATATATATTATATACTTTTATGCCAATTATTACCTCTCTGAAATAGACTATTCAGGACATAATGCAAATGAATATTTAATAACCGGACAGACACTAAAAATGGCCGATTAATTGCCACACTATGATTATTAAAAAGTGCAATTATGTCACGGAGTAAAATGGTAATTAACAGCGTTAACTAGGCTACTGAACCAGAGCCTCGCCCCCTTGCGTCACGCCAATATACTTTTTCTTGAGGTATGCAATGGTAGCGTATCAGTCGCGAGCATCAGCTGATGATTGAACAGTTTGAACTGGCTTTTCTTTCTTGGTAATCGGTATCTTGCTTTCTACTACATGCACATCACCTGAAATAAGACATAACACCCACTGGTTGTATACTTCTCTTTGGTATATATTTTTTTCGGACGTCATTTATTTGACAGGACGCGCTCCGGGAAGGATGGCTGCCATCAAGGCGCTTCAACAGTGGTGCAAACTTCAGTGCAATGGGTACCGAGATGTGGCTATCATCAACATGACAACTTCTTTTAGGGACGGGTTGGCGTTCTGTGCGCTTATCCATAAATACAGACCGGACCTAATGTAAGCATTATAATGACTTAAAATATAGATTTGGGTGAACAATTGATGTTCATCAGGTGCAACAAATCATTACCAGCTGGAAACAATCAATAGGTCCAAACATTTCGATGGGTATTTGCTGTTAGCTTTAACGTTACAGTTAACTTGTAATATTTTGAATCATATTATGAATAACCGACCTCGGCGTTTCCCAAACTCCGTGCACTTTTTTGGTTTGTTGCCATAACAGCACACAGCTGATTCCGATGATCAAAGCTTGATTACGTGATTTGAATCAGCTGTGTAATGTTAGGGCGAAAACCAGAACGTGCAATGTTACCGAGTTTGGGAAACCTTGGCCTACTGTCGACGTACCTTATCATAACCAAACAGTTAATGTTTTTTTGTCATTTTGTCTTCTACTTTGCAAACACATTTTGTAGCTTAGGCTATAGCTTCAAATAATATATATATATTTTTTTAAAGTAATGTTGTCATGTAACGTTAGGCCTAATGTAATCCATCGAACACTACATAAAATAGAAATAAAGTGATATTTGTGATCATGTTCTATTTATTTTTAAGTGTTCCCAGTGGCTTCCTGTCAAACAATGGTGGCGGGAATCCCCCCTCTCCGGCGTCCTTTTAGCCAAAGGATTGACAAAATTTGGTTGATTTATTTTTTACTTTTATCTAACCTATATTTATCTAGGCAAACAGAAAGAAACCTCACAGCATAACCATTCCCACAAGATTTCTTGCTGTACTAGTGGACTAGAATATTATTTTGGATGTATCCCAGAAACCTGGTTTATTTTCCTTGAACCATTGATCAACCTCCACAATGTGAATTATTCATTTCCCTGTGTTCTATATTCAGAGACTACGACTCCTTGAATAAAGAGGATATTTTTGACAACAACAACTTGGTAAGATTTACTGTCTATTTATGCATGTAACATAATCACAGTTAAAGGTTGTACATTGACATGACCATACTGAACCGTTTGACCATCTTATCAGGAAGTCAGTTGGTTTGTGTTTGAGGGGATTGCATTGTTAGAAATGTATCAAGTCCTTTGTAACATTCAGGCCTATTTTTTTATTTATTAGCGAAGTCTCCAAAGGACTGGAATTGTGCACAAGTCAATTCATGGTTATTTTGATATATAGCTCAGAGGTCTGTCTCTTGAACTGGGGCAAACAAGTTTTGCTCTGAAGGGTGATGTTAAATGCAACTCGTGAAAAGAATGATGGCTCACCATAAATGTGACTTATTGCTTGTAGCATGCATAGCTTGTAGCATGCATAGTATGTAAACGCAGTGGCCAAATGCAGAACGTCTTTCCCAGTTGAAAACTGGACAAAATGTATTCCTAGGATTTCATGTCCCAGGCAAGGTTATTCAAATACCAACTGTAGTTTGGGAAACCATCTCTGCTAGGGGTGCTATGCAAGGTCTGTCCCATGTTGCTGTTATATTGTGAGGAGAATGTCATCTGCGAGTTGAATGGAGTGTGTCAAGTAAGTCTTACACTGTGTAAACAATTCACTTGGTAGTGACTGGCTAGTTACACTAATTTATATTGATACTTTGACCAATGCCAGCTTACTCTTTTTGGAATTATTTGACCAACTCTTTTGTCGTCTCCCTCCCCTCCCCTTATTTCCTTCACACCAGGAAGTGTGTTGGGATAAGAATGAGTCAAGCAGCTGCGACTTGTCCATAATTTAGTAATTCTCTCTGTGCTGGTTTCCTCAGTTTTTGAGGATTACAGACCTCATAGTGTTCTATGCACTCCAGGATCTGTTGCAAAACACTAGCTGCTAGTCGTGCCGATCCCCCACAGCGTCTGTTAAGAACCTGAGTACCAGAAGAGACTCCCTGGGTTATTCATTATGAATGAGGCTTACTGTTAGCCGTGGGCTACTCGATCCGCATGAAAAAGGTCCATTTACAAATGTTAGACAGTATGGTGAGACAACAGTGCTTGGGATGTTGCATAAGAAGGACGTGTTTTAAACCAGTGTATTTAAAAAAATAAAAAATTCTCTGTTTTAGTAACGCTAGTCTATTTGACCAACCAGCTAGGAAGGAATTCCCCCATGGTGGAGTCCAAACACCCATTTTTGTGTAGCTATTTATTTTTAGTCTGAGGTAGTCCTATACACATTGATAGTAATCCTCTGTATTTCATGACAAGGAGGTCCCAGTCCTTCATGTGTGTCTCAGGTTTCTCTCTGTGGTGTGTATATCTGTCACTGCAGACTACAAATATGCACTTGTCTTGTCCAGAATCTGTTTCGTTACGGTAACGCAACAATGGCCAATTCCGTTACTATTATACAGAGAATCTCAAATGTAGAAGTTGTTTGGCCTTTCTCCTCCTCCAACATGAACGGATATGCCGTTCTGCAAGGCTGTACTTTAACATTTTAATGAGCACGTCCAGGTTGATCCTGAACAATGCCCCGTTCTCCCTCCTTCCCAGGGCTGAGTGTGCACAGGAAATGTGCTATTCATTATTCACCCCCTGTCCAGACCTTCCTAGCATGGGGCCACAAACAGCTGCTGGCTGGACTTTACGATTTTCTATTTCTGAAGAGACCGTTTTGTCTGGCTTGTTTACAGTTAAATTAAGTAGCTGCTTTGTATATTAAGAAACCCT
Source organism: Oncorhynchus keta (assembly GCF_023373465.1). Lineage (NCBI taxonomy): Eukaryota > Metazoa > Chordata > Actinopteri > Salmoniformes > Salmonidae > Oncorhynchus > Oncorhynchus keta. The sequence continues at coordinate 23,065,516 of NC_068452.1, forward strand.
CCAGAACATTGGGAAAGTGTTAATCAAATTACGTATGATTTCTCCTTACTACCTCAGCTTTTTTAAAACATTTACAAAGCAAATGTTGTACATTTTTACAAACCGTAATGTGTTCTGCCTACTAGGGGGTACTCCAATACACCTGACGCCTCTAATTTTTGGCTCTCTATGGCTTTATGGTTGGTTATTAAAACAAGTGTTTTATTTTAAATTCAGGCTTTCCGGGTTGCAGAGGACAAGCTGGGGATCGCTGCTCTGCTGGATGCAGAGGACATGGTGGCCCTGAGGATCCCAGACCGACTGAGCGTCCTCACCTACGTCTCCCAGTACTACAACTACTTCCACGGACGCAACCCTAGTAAGACTGTCTGACTTGAGGCAGCTTTGTTACATTGGAGCACTAGCCTATATGTTGCACTATAAGTATTTCCTTTCCTGGTGAGGTGTTACTTAACGTGATTGTGTAAAGTACACAGGTGTCATGTCGTGTTAATTTGGGTGAAAACGTTGCTTCAAACCTGTTTAGTGTACTGTACTTATTCTTACAATCAGTAAATTTAAAACTTGGCTAATGTTTTTTGTTTTTTTCAAATTGTTTATAGTTATTGGTTTATAAGATGTTGTATATCCAAACTATTTGGATATCTAAACTGTTTCACATGCACAAAGCATCTCTACTGAGCTATTGGTTCATGTATCGTAGACTAGAGTATTGTGGCTCAACCCTCTGATTTCTGATGGCCAATGTCGTTTTTTCCAGTTGGAGGGGTGGGTGCTGTGAAAAGACCAGCAGAGGGCTCCAAGGAGGAGCCATGTGGAAAGAAGAATTTCCCAGTGGTGGCCAAAAACATGGTGTATAAAATGGCCATAGAGAATCGTCCACCTCCTTCTTCTCTCATGGTGAAAACCTCCCCCAAAGCAACCAGAGCTACTGTTCAGGTTAGAGGAGTACACATGTCTCTAATGTCTTTAAAATAAAATAAAACTTTTTATCAGATGTTTGACAGGTATACATTTTGGTGAACTACTGAATGTACGCTATATGTACAAAAGTATGTGGACACCCCTTCAAATTAGTGGATTTGGCCATTTCAGCCACACCCATTGCTGACAAGTGTATCAATTCAAGCACACAGCCATGCAATCTCTGTAGACAAACATTGGCAGTGGAATGGCCTTGCAGATCTCAGTGACTTTCAATGTGGCACAGTCATAGGCTGCCACCTTTCCAACACGTCAAGTCATAAATTGTCTGCTCTGCTAGAGCTGCCCCAGTCAACTGTAAGTGCTGTTATTATGAAGTGGAAATGTCAAGGAGCAACAACGGCTCAGCTGCGATGTGGTCAGCCACACAAGCTTACAGAATGGGACCGCTGAGTGCTGTAAGTGTGTAAAAATCATCTGTCCTCTGTTGCAACGCTCACGACCGAGTTCTAAACTGCCTCTGGAAGCGACATCAGCACAATAACTGTTTGTCAGGAGCTTCATGAAATGGGTTTACATGGCTGAGCGGCCACAAGCTTAAGATCGCAATGCCAAGCGTTGGCTCGAGTGGTGTAATGCTCGCCGCCTCTGGAGCAGTGGAAATGCTTTCTCTGGAGTGACGAATCAAAATCAAATCAAAAATGTTATTGGTCACATACACATGGTTAGCAGATGTTAATGCGAGCGTAGTGAAATGCTTCTAGTTCTGACCATGCAGTAATCTCTAACAAGTAATCTAACAAGTAATCTAACAATTTCACAACCACTACCTTATATACACACAAGTGTAAGGGAATGAATAAGAATATGTACATATAAATACATGGATGGCCGAATGGCATAGGTAAGATGCAGTAGATGGTACAGTATATACATATGAGATGTTTAATGTAGGGTATGTAAAGTGGCATTGTTTAAAGTGACTAGTGATACATTTATTACATCCAATTTTTAGTTATTAAAGAGATTTGAGTCCGTATGTTGGCAGCAGCAACTCAATGTTAGTGATGGCTGTTAGCCAGTCTGATGGCCTTGAGCTGGAAGCTGTTTTTTAGTCTCTCGGTCCCCTCTTTGATGCACCTGTACTGATCTCGCCTTCTGCATGATAGCGGGGTGAGAACAGACAGTGGCTCGGGTGGTTGTTGTCCTTGATCTTTATGGCCTTCCTGTGACATCGGGTGGTGTAGGTGTCCTGGAGGGCAGGTAGTTTGCCCCCGGTGATGGGCTGTGCAGACCTCACTACCCTCTGGAGAGCCTTACGGTTGTGGGTGGTGCAGTTGCTGTTCCAGGCGGTGATACAGCCCGACAGGATTCTCTCAATTGTGCATCTATAAAGGTTTGAATGACAAGCCAAATTTCTTCAGCCTTCTGAGGTTGAAGAGGCGCTTGTTGCGCCTTCTTCACCACGCTATCTGTGTGGGTGGACCATTTAAGTTTGTCCGTGATGTGTACGCAGAGGAACTTAAAGCTTTCCACCTTCTCCACTGCTGTCCTGTCGATGTGGATAGGGGAATGCTCTGTCTGCTGTTTTCTGAAGTCCATGATCATCTCCTTTGTTTTGTTGACACAGACCCCTGACCTTAACTCCATCTAACACCTTTGGAATGAATTGGCCTGCCAACTGCGAGCCAGGCCTCATTGCCCAACATCAGTGTCCAAACTCACTAATGCTGTTGTGGCTGAATGGAACCAAGTTCCTGCAGCAGTGTTCCAACATGTATTGGAAAGCCTTCCCAGAAGAGTGGAGGCTGTTATAGCAGTAAAGGGGGGACCAACTCCAAATGAATGCCCTTGATTTTGGAATGAGATGTTTGATGAGCAGGTGTCCACATACCTTTGGTCATGTAATGTATCTAAACTCAGCAAAAAAAAGAAACGACCCTGTCTTTCAAAGATATCTTCATTGTAAAGGGTTTAAACACTGTTTCCCATGCTCGTTCAATTAATCATAAACAATTAATCAACATGCACCTGTGGAACGGTCATACAGACACTAACAGCTTACAGATGGTAGACAATTAAGGTCACAGTTATGAAAACTTAGGACACTAAAGAGGCCTTTCTATTGACTCTGGAAAAACACCAAAAGAAAGATGCCCAGCGTCCCTGCTCATCTGCGTGAACGTGCCTTAGGCATGCTGCAAGGACTCATGAGGACTGCAGATGTGGCCAGGGCAATAAATTGCATTGTCCGTACTGTGAGACGTCTAAGACAGAGCTACAGGGAGACAGGACGGAAAGCTGATTGTCCTCGCAGTGGCAGACCACGTAACAATATCGGTACATACGAACATCACACCCGCGGGACAGGTACAGGATGGCAACAACTGCCCAAGTTACACCAGAAATGCACAATCCCTCCATCAGTGCTCAGACTGTCCGGTTTGTAGACCTGTTGTAAGGCAGGTACTCACCAGACATCACCGTCAACAACGTTGCCTATGGGCACAAACCACCGTCGCTGGACCAGACCGGACTGGCAAAAAGTGCTCTTCACTGACTGTTTTGTCTCACCAGGGGTGATGGTTGGGTTTGAGTTTATCGTTGAAGGAATGAGTGTTACACCAAGGCCTGTACTCTGAAGTGGGAGTGATTTGGTGGAAGGTCCTTCATGGTCTTGGACGGTGTGTCACAGCATCATAGGACTGAGCTTGTTGTCATTGCAGGCATATCTCAACGCTGTGCATTAGTTACAGGGAAGGCCTCCACCTACCTCATGTGGTACCCTTCCTGCAGGCTCATTTTGACATGACCCTCCAGCATGACAATGCCACCAGCCATATGGCTTGTTTTGTGTGTGATTTCCTGCAATACAGGAATGGCAGTGTTCTGCCATGGCCAGCAAAAGAGCCCGGACCTTGTCTGAGATCTGTTGGATCGGAGGGTGAGGGCTAGCCCCCCCCCCCCAGAAATGTCTGTGAACTTGCAGGTGCCTTGGTGGAAGAGTGGGGTAACATCTCACAGCAAGAAGTGATAAAGCTGGTGCAGTCCATGTGGAGATGCACTGCAGTACTTAATGCAGCTGGTTGCCACACCAGATACTGACTGTTACTTTTGACCCACCCCCCCTTTGTTCAGGGACACATTTAATTTCTGTTAGTCACATGTCTATGGAACTTGTTCAGTATGTCTCAGCTGTTGAATCTTGTGTAAATATTTATATGAACATGACATATTTTTGTAGAAAATAAACGCAGTTGACAGACTTTAAAAAAAAAAAAAGTTTTTACATGAGTACATGACAAACGCTTACCGGTATTTGTTCTCTCTCCCCTCCACAGAAGACTGATGTATTGGTGGAGAGCTCCAATAAGACGGGCGCTCTCAGCAGTAAATGTGTTGTGTGCAAATGCCACGTTCATCTGGTCCAACGGCACTTCATCGATGGGAAGCTTTATCACAGGAGCTGCTTCAAGTAAATGTCCGCTTTAAACAGACAGCAGCTCCATCATTATGGTTAAAACATGTTGATACCTTTTGTTGCACCTTTCACCAGGTGCAGTGAATGCTCCAACGTCCTCCTGGCTGGGGCCTATAAACCAGGGAAGGAGCCAGGTTGCTTCATCTGTAATGACCACCAGAACACCAAGAATGACTACAACAAGCCTCCCTCTGGGCTTGTCATCCAGACCGGATGCCCAAGTGCCAACGTTGAATCCAAAAGTGACACCAGCAGAGTCCAGTCTGTGTCCCGCCCCACCTCTGTGCCTTTGACTCCCATCAAGGGTGTCTTGAAGCCCGTGGAGACCACCACCCCAGCTCCCCAACCCTGGACCAGCTCAGCCCAGAGAACCCAGGCAGCACGGCAGAGGTTCTTCCAGTCATCTTCCTCCACCCCAGAGGTCCCCTCCAGCAGCCAGAAGCCCTCCGTACTGCGAAGTGTGCCCCTGAGTCCTGAGGAAGAGAAGAACCGAGCCAGGGCCGTCATTACCAAGAAACTAGTTGAGGCGAACTGCAACAACAATAACACCAGATACTTTGTTATCCGACCAGCAGAAAGGAGGTGAGAAAAGGCTTACGTGTTTACCTACAGGCTTTTAGTCTTCAAGTGTGCAAAGTTCATCTAATTTTGTGGATATCAGCTAATATTACATGTACATTTCCAAACCTAATGGTGATAGTATTGCTTCCCAGGTTTGAAGATATGGTAAGCTCAGATGACCTCCCCAGCTGGAAGCAGGCTGAATGTGGGCCAGGCACAGCAGGACAACAAAGCCACAAAGCCGTCAACAAAGCCAGAGCCAGACCAACAACCGTATCCTCCACCATCAAAGGCACGCTTTTTCAATTACACTTCATTTTCAGAACTTTTTAATCACGATCATGTTTTTACAATGGGTCATAAGGGAAACTTCAAAAGCTGGAACGCTTTCGATTACCTTGTTAAAACAAGGGTGTAGCCGCGAACAGCATTTCCATACAGTTTAACAAAAGTCTATTTTAAGAGCATGAAAATAAGATGAGCTGCTAGTGCATTAGCAGTCTTCACTAACAACCTTTTTTAATTTGGACATCCCAGCTTGTTTAGCCCTCTTTAATGTTTATTTTTTTAACACTAAATTGATTTGTAGAATTTGATAATGAGCTTGAATAATAGTCTCCTTTCAAAATGTATTTCTTTGGCAGTAAATGCAGACCGTGCAGAGGCTCCTGTTAACTGGCGATCAAAGCTCAAGCCTGTTAAAAATGGACCAGGACTGAAGTAAGTTTGGACTGCTCATCAGTTATCTATTTATTAACCACTTTCTTTCTAATCCTGTACATCCACACAAAGGGAAGGCAGGTATTGTCACCCGGGTGAGAGATTAAATTATATATCTGATCTGGAGAGCTAACCAGTTGGGCATCTCATGTATCCACACCTCCAGCCTGCGGATTCATCCTGCCTCGCCCTGCTCTGTTATGGCTGACTGGCTCAAATTGCAGCCACTCTCCTCCCCCATCCTCACAAGTCCCAAGGAGTGCTATGGCTGAAATGAACCCTAGTGCACCACTAACTAGTTTCCCAGAATTCCCCCTGATGACCCCCTCCACTGTTTTCTCACCTCCATTATTTCTAAATATAAGGTGAGGCTGAATGTTCTTCTTGTACTTACTGTATGTTCAATCCAAAATGGTTGATTTCAGGGGAAAGTCCAATATTTTCCTGTTCCTTACATGCACCCTCTTTCTCCAGAACCTCTGACTCTGAAAACCAAGCGATCATTGTTGAGCAACCCAAACCTGAAGCCATCTTGAAGTCTCTTGCTACTAGTATCGTCGTCAACATCCGCTCTACCTCTCCTCCGATTCCCCCACCGGCCTTCAACCCTCCTCCACCTGGCCCGGTGTCTCACAGAGCTCCGTCTCCCAAGCAGCCCCATTGCGGCTCTGGAGACTTGGGTACATGCTTTTTATTATCCTCTATATTTGGCAGAGTAGTGATTACTCAATCATTTGATACCCTAAACATTTTCAAAGACTTGTTGGGATTTAAAATTATATTGCGCTTCACCTTCTAGGTAGTAAAAATGGGAATTATTCTACTCCTCTGTTGTCCACTCCTCCCCTGGTTCCTGTCTGGCACAGGGTTCCCACTCCAAATAAGCCTCACCACAGCTTTGCAGGATCGGGTAAAGACAAGAAATCCATTCAGTGATTGTATTGCCACAATATATTTGTAATCTATATATTGCAGTTTATTAATCTGTTACATTTTGTTTTTTTAGGCTCAACGGATGGCAATTCTCCCCCTATATCTCCTAAACAGCTTCGCCAGAGCTCCACAGGTTAGACTGGGCCTTCACTTTCTATTACCAGACATTGTCTCAACCATTGTTTTCATCTTCTTTTTTTTTACATGTCCTATCTTGTTTATTTTCTGAAGTTAAGTCTTGATTGTCAGCCATTAAATATGTAATAATCCTCTTTCATCTACCTCTTAGGCACCAAAAATGGAAAATATTTGTCACCCACAAACACCTCCCAGTCTGAAATGAGGTCACCCTCTGTAAGTTATGTCTCATTCATAAAGAGTGGCATGTTACTAGAGCTTATCAGAGGAAATAACTATCCTATGTGATAATGTCAAATTCTTATAACATTTTCATGTCAGTTAAATAATTACGCAGGATTAGCAATTGACACCATGGGGTTTTTCTTTGTTTTGTTCAATGTAAGTCCCATCATATCCCCATGGACCAGATAGTGAAGGAGCTGCGTGATATTGAAGACATCCTGGGTGACTTGGAGAGGAAGGGAGTGGAGATGGAGAAGAGGCTTCGCAGCTGTGAGGAAGGTACTTTCCATTGAACTTCCCTTTACTCCCAGTGTCCCGCCCTCTGTTGATGTTGACTAATAGCGATTGCCAGTGGGAGGGAGGTCTTCTGCATACACTTTCTTGCTTTGCCATTTTAGTTAGGTTATTGGTTTTGGGACTGGTCTGACTTTTGAAGGACTTAAAGGACAAGTGATTCTGCACATAGTTATGTTAAAGAAGACTGACCATGTTTCATCCTTAACTGGGTCTTTTGTCATGACAGGATTTTGAAGGACACCATGGGAGAATCTCAATTGCCTGCTTCTCCTCAACCCGTTGGATGAGAAAGCCAGAAGCCCCTCCCCTCTGACCTTCTCCAATGGGTTTTGAGAAGGGGAGAGTGTGCAATTGAGATTCTCCCCTTCTATCAAAGTTTATTTCCAAGTAAACTTCCAAATAGACCAGCCTTTATGATTAGATATTTATTAATGTACTTCAATTCAAATGGCCCAGTCCCTCCACTATTCTCAGTTTTGAGTTGTGCTCTGATGGTGAGCATTTTATCCCTGCAGCCCACCTGGGACTTTACACAGGAATCCAAACCCACACAGCCTGGAGGGGAGAGGTGTGACTGGCGAACAGGTTCCATTTCCCTCCTCTACGGCCCAATGAGGCGAGAGGCAGGCACTGCCCACATGAGGGCACCTTCTCCCTCTCTGATACTATCCATCTCCCTTGAGCGATAGCGAGGTGGTGGTGAAGATCTGACCAGCCCCAGAGACTGGCTGTGGCTGCAAACAGAGCAGGAGCAGTAGGGGGCCTGATTGCTCTGCTCAAGGTCACCATCTGGGCACAGTTATATTAATATTATTATCTGGTTCACTGCTTTACTCCCTCCCTTACATGCACCTGTCTGTCCTGCTGATAGGAGGCAGGGGGAGTTAATGGGACACTCTTCTCTCTCAGCCCAGTTTGTACTATTGGTTGTGGCTGGTGTGTTTGTATACCCACAGCCCTTAGGCACTGACAAAGGCTCAATGTGCATGTTGGACTGGAACACTGATTTTTTTTTTTGTTCATATGTCCTGAACAAATAGATGTTATTTTATGTATTGCCAATGAACTTCACTGGCCTTTTGCAGAGGGCAAGGGGGACATTTTGATGGACCCTCTGATGGTTGACTGGTTCAACCTGATCCAAAAGAAGCAGACATGCATTAGGAGGGAGTCGGAGCTTGTGTACATGTGAGTACTTGTCAAGTTTAAATGTTACCCAAATCTATCTGCACTATTTTGGGTTTACAATGGCTTAAAAATCACTTATTGCATTTGTCAGAGCTAAGACTCAAGACCTGGAGGAGCAGCAGCCTGGGGTGGAGGGTGAGCTGCGCAGACTGATGGAGAAACCAGGTAGGAGGCACAATGTTCACACAGCACCTCAACTGTTCACTTTACATCCCCCTAACAGATCAGCAGCTACCATGTTGTAGTGTAGTGCTCCTATGTCTAACATAGGTCTTCTTATCTCTGGTGTCACAGATCATCTGAAGTCGACAGAGGAGCTTCGGCGAGAGAGCAGTCTGATGGAGAGGCTGATGGAGATTGTGAACGGTAGAAACGCCATTATAGAAGGACTGGATGAAGACAGGCTCAGGTAGGGAAATAGCACAACTTTATTGCTTGCACAATTTGATGCGAGTTGTGACTGGAGGTCGACCGATTAATCGGAATGGCCGATTAATTAGGTCCGATTTCAAGTTTTCATAACAATCGGAAATCAGTATTTTTGTATACCTTTATTTTACTAGGCAAGTCAGTTAAGAACACATTCTTATTTTCAATGACTGCCTAGGAACGGTGGGTTAACTGCCTCGTTTAGGGGCAGAACGACAGATTTTCACCTTGTCAGCTCGGGATCCAATCTTACAACCTTAGTTAACTAGTCCAACGCAATAACAACCTGCCTCTCTCTCTCGTTGCACTCCACGAGGAGACTGCCTGTTATGCGAATGCAGTAAGCCAAGGTAAGTTGCTAGCTAGCATTAAACTTATCTTATAATAAACAATCAATCATAATCACTAGTTAACTACACATGGTTGATATTACTAGATATTATCTAGCGTGTCCTGTGTTGCATATAATCTGACTGAGCATAAAAGTATCTGACTGAGTGGTGGTAGGCAGAAGCAGGTGCGTAAACATCAATTCAAAAAGCACTTTCGTACGTTTTGCCAGCAGCTCTTCGTGGTGCGTCAAGCATTGCCCTGTTTATGACTTCAAGCCTATCAACTCCCAAGATGAGGCTGGTGTAACCGAAGTGAAATGGGTAACTAGTTAGCGCGTGCTAATTGAGTTTCAAACATCACTCGCTCTGAGCCTTCTAGTGGTTGTTCCCCTTGCTCTGCATGGGTAACGCTGCTTCGATGGTGGTCGTTGTGTTGCTGGTTCGAGCCCAGGGAGGAGCGAGGAGAGGGACGGAAGCTATACTGTTACACTGGCAATACTAAAGTGCCTATAAGAACATCCAATAGTCAAAGGTTAATGAAATACAAATGGTATAGAGGGAAGTAGTCCTATAATCCCTATAACTACAACCTAAAACTTCTTACCTGGGAATATTGAAGACTCGTGTTAAAAGGAACCACCAGCTTTCATATGTTCTGCGCAAGGAACGGAAACGTTAGCTTTCTTATATAGCACGTATTGCACTTTTACTTCTCCAACACTTTGTTTTTGCATTATTTAAACCAAATGGAACATATTTCATTATTTACTTGAGGCTAAATTGATTTTATTGATGTATTATATTAAGTTAAAATAAGTGTTCATTCAGTATTGTTGTAATTGTTACTATAAATACAAAATCGGACGATTAATCGGTATCTGCTTTTTTGGTCCTCCAAATAATCTGTATCGGCGTTGAAAAATCAGTCGGTCGACCTCTAGTTGTGAACCATTTTTATTTTTTTAATGTGAAGAGCATTTCAATATCTGCAATGGTCTCAAGCGGTCACTGAGGTCAAGCTGGATGTGTAACTTGAAAAACCTAAACATTTTCTCTATTTTAGGGAAGATGAAGAGGATCAGCAGTTGAATGAAATGATGCAGACTCTTGGTGAGTATTTTAAAATGCCCCTGTCTTTAAACCCTGGGATGTTCCTTAATGTCATTTTCTCTCTTTGTTCTGGTGGACAGGACTTAAAAAATCCAAAATCAAGAGGAAGTCCTTCAAAATGCTGTTCAGACGAAAAAGTAGTAAAAAGGTCGCCGTGTTTTGATTGTTCTACCCTGCTCTGGGGGGTGTATGCGTTTCCCAATGTGTCTGGATTGTATTTAAATAGGGTTTATATTTTCAAGTGCGTGTGTACACCAACTTGTGTTCATGCTGGTATTGGAGTTGTGCTAATAAGTAACAAGATTGTCTGTTGCTCATCCTGAAAGATCTGAAGGTCAAAGACCAACTTTTTTTCAGGAACTTATCAGATCAAGTTGGGGTTTCGTCGCAAAGGTTTATTTAGAAGTGCTTTTTGTTTGAGAAGATTCCAGGCTTTCACTCTTCATTTAGTGTTCAGTTGTTCTTGAGATGGGTCTCATGACACTTGACGGATCATAATGTGCTGTTTTTGTCCCTTGTAAGGTGTGGTGTATATCTAAGATCACAATTTATTAGCTCATGGTTTGCTTAACTTTGTAACTTTTTCCCCCCCACACATCTAGTTTGGGATTGTTGTGAAGAGGTGTTCAAGAGTCACTGTTAGAATGAGTCAAATGCAAAATGATGTAACTGGTGTTGTTGCACCGGATAATGGTGAAGTAGAATCCATATCACTGTGATTTAAGAAGTTAGTATCAAAAGAAGAGTGCCTTTATGGGTGATGTTTTTAGCTCCAGTATGTCTATTTTAATACCAATGTATTTTATTATGCTTCCAAAAAGTATGTTATTACAAACCGTAACATTTTGAGTGGAATCTGTCTAGACCAGTGAAGTGGTGAGCAGCGTGTTCTACACTGCCACAATTAAAGGCTGTATTTCTCCTGTCGTGCTGTAGGTGGCACCATGGTTTTACCTTATAGAAACCAGTCAGGAACCTGAATCCAATTCGCCACAGTACAGACAGTTAATTTCTTTGCTAATTTTATAAATGCTGCAAAAAGTTCCAACTCTGCTGATGCAATAACATTGTGAAAGCTTACGTAGAGCAGTAGCTTATGCACAGGAAAAGGCTTATAGACTAGTGGTTGTATTGAGCTTTTAATCTTAAACCTGGTTTAATTAAACATACATTAGTATAGAATGATCTACTGAAGCATTGTTTTAAGTAAACATTGTTGGCATTTGGCGTCATCTTTGAAACTGCTGTTTGTGAGGTATGCACAGGTCCCAGTGTCTCGTGACTTTAAAAAATTGGAAGGAATGTGAAATGAATCTGTACATAATGTGTATTTATATTTTTAATTGAAATGAGTTTGCTGTCCAATAAATAATTTGAACATCCTTTCTTTTGAAAGCACTCGTATCTAACTTTTTAAGTTTAAGTTGGCCTTTAAGCAATTATCGGCCATGATATTTTATATTTTCAATTAACATGTTCCTTCAACTATAGGGGATGTATGTTGAATTGATTTCTTTACATGTGAGAGACTGTTCAGTTCCTAATGAAAAATCTTAACCGATCCTTGAGTTCTATCTCATAGAAGCACAAAGTTACAGCCTGATTTTTACCGTACAGATCAGTCCTCAATCCAACGTGTGTTGGTTCTGGACCAGCTATGCCGGGACACTACTTAAGTATCAAAACTCAGAAGTTATTGTTCAGAGCTACATAATTTTCTGCATTTAATGTGGGTTTTAGGGAAGGCATCAAGATAATTTGTTCACGTCAACATATTTGCAGCTACTTATAAACAACATATCCCCAATTGAAGATGCATGAAATTGTGATCATGAACTTGGAACGGCATCTTTCAAGCTGAGAGGAACTGGGGATGGTATTGGTGCAGTACACCATGCGTGATGTGGGTGACAGTCAAGACAGAATACGTGTGATAGAGTTAATTAAAGCTTTGCGCCCCATCTACTGCAAATGCTTGCGCTTCTGCAATTAAGAATCAAAGGCGAGGGCTTAGTGTCAGGGGGGTGTCTAATACATGGTTTTAACAGGAATGGGACCTGATTTGCCAGGCTCCTAGCGACAAGCATTAACAACGGCCTCAAATTAGAGGGACATTAATATTCATAAGTAAAACAATTCGTCCTGTGAATGTGCTGAAACAAAATCCTCTGAGGTGAGCCCTTGTCCACGCTGTCCATCAAAATATGTCTTTACTGATGGAGTGGTTCATCTTTATGAAAGGGTGGCAATGTGTTGTACTGGCTCTAACAAAATACACATGTTATACTGACTGACTTCAGGGTTTTACATTCAATTAATTGAAATGTATTTTTTATATGGATTTGTGCTATACTCTACAGACAGGTATTCGTACCAGTAAATCTCAATGTGGAGGATCGTGAGATATTATGGCATGGAAGAACATTGTATTGCATGTTTTACAATCAAGTACACTACCCATCTATAGTGTAATTTATATTTTATCATTTTAGCCATAATTGCTATAGTTACATTGCACCAGTAAGTATTTTTGAGGACCTGTGTTAAAAACCCCTCTGTGTAAAATCTGTGTGTCTGTGTGTGTGTGCGTTGTACTCATTCAGAGTGCCAGAGTCTCTGCCACTAGCTTGTAATTATGATCCTCGAGGTAATTTTATCAGGCTCATTAGCTCTGATGAGTAAACGAGAAGCGTGCCTCTAATTTATTGGCCATCCAGGCCGGAGACTTAATTCTCATCAGAGAGATCATAATATTTGTACAGAGACAGAAATGTTCTGAGTTGCTAGGCTGTAAGACCAACACTAAGTGAAAGGGAAAGACTTTATGACTTATCATACGTAGTTGCAACCCTTTTAGTGGACTGACAGACACTACACAGTTGAGCATGTGCTAAAAGTTGTCATTAGATGTGCTACAACCAGGGTCTAAACCGCATCGCATTCATTTCATCTTAAAACATACTTTCAAATGAAAGTTGTTTGCGTAGTCATTAAATTGTAAATGTACGTGTAAAATTAGTTTCTCAATATAGCAATCTGAATATCATTGTTTTGTTCACTGTTTGACTTCAATGGAGAATTCATTTTTTAGAGACTATACTTTTTTTGTGCCAGAACGTTTTGAGTGAGCCGAGGTAAATATGCTCACAATTTCAGTGTAGAAATTTGCATTGAGGAGAATTTATGCATGCTGGCTTGTGGAAATTAAATATATAAAGTACATGACTGGTAGACTTGACAAGTGCAGCTTTCATCCATCTCAAATGAATAATTTTCACTTCCCTTAAACGTCCCTAATCCAACCATGTTATCAGTGGGCATGCAGGATTCTGCCTGACTTTCTGCTCAACGCCAGAGTAACTTTTAACTAAACAGAGATTCTGCAATGCAGTTGCTTTACCACAGGGTCTTATAAAACTCACACTTATCCTTTTCCTGCTGGTTTTATGGATCAGTAAAATTCCCCTCCCAACACAATATACATAACGTAAGTCTTAATAGATGCCAGAATGTCTCACTCTCCTCAGCCTATGTGCTGGCTCCGTGGATGACGGACTTCACTGTATTTTACCTGCGATTCACATTTGGCTGAACCCAGAGAGGATGGTCTCCAAAGAAACCTAGGAACAGAATTTGGCCTTTGGTCCTTTTGATATCAGAAAGTGTGCTAATCATAAGTGAGATGCATCTGTGGACATATTTGGCATTTCAGAAGTTCCATAAAGGGATGTATTAAGTGATTTTATTGTTGAATTCCAGTCTGCTATGCAAGAACAGTTTGGTTGGTGTACTATAATAGTAATACCCCCATATGAAGATATTGCATTTCTTTGAATTATGCTGTTGTATTCCAGTATCTAAAGACTATGATAAACAATTCAATGAGTAATTGCTGTTTACACTGCATAAGTCCTGTTTGATACCCTCTAATATGAAGGGTTACGGTGCCGTCTACCTTTTCTTTTCAATATCCACTTTCACAGAACCCCTCAGTTTGCGATAAGAATATTAACCTCGTCAATTTCAGGTAACTTTCAACGCTTTAACATCTTGTCTTAAAGACCTACATGTTAGCAGGAGTCTCAGCCCTGGCATTTAGTGACATTTTAAGCCTTTTAACAGAATCCAGACAGGGATTTGCAGTTTCCTCCAAAGGAAAATCATTTTCTACCCTTTATTTTTTTTCAGAAATTGTGGGCAGAGGGATTAAGTAAAACAAATGTGTAGTAGAAATAGAAGTCTTGTAAATTATTTTAGTAAATATTTGTAATATGTTGCTACAGTAATTATTGCTGTCAGAGCCAATTACTTTATTTTGGTAATAGTTATTTTCCACCAAGCATTCCTTTCATGTCCATGCCTCTAAGGTCAGAGGTCAATGCAACATCGACAGTGTTTCTGTGTAACTGAGTACTCTACAGTATGGTACAATATGTTCCCTTCAGACTCCTGGATGTGTTCTGGACAGTGCATTGTGGGAAGCTAACCTTGCTTTCAAAAAACCACACTTCTCACTCAATACTGTTTAAAACATAACGGATATATGGTAGTTAGTTTCTCAGACAGCCTCTGAGTGACAGTTTAGAACACAAGCTCGTGAGTTTCGCATGAGTCTATGTAGTGTCTGCTTGGGCGTGTGAAGGCTGCTGTGTAGTGAAGAGACTGGGCTCTGTTCTCTCTGTGGGCAGACTGCTTTGATGCAATGCCTGTCTTATCTCTCGCCTGGCAAGGTTAATGAAGTGGTGGCGTTTTCGGAAGGAAGTCGGAATGGGATGAGTAGCAAAGACCAGAGGAAGCTCCGAGATGAAACGTACGACTCTGAGCGGCTGTAAGTGGCAATTTTGGTGAATTACTTAGACAATAAGAGGGAGGTTGTCATCCTCTTAAACACAACGGAAGTGGGTATCAGCGAATGGTCGATTTGGATCTCTTTAAGCCCAGTTCATGTGAAATTACATTAGCATTTAGGCTCTGGTTGTAATATGATCTGTCACATCTCCCATATAAGCCCATGTTGGTGTTGCCATGTGTCGTTTTAGTAAAGGTAGTTCTATTTAACTTGCACAGTAGTTCTGAGCACATGTAACAGAGTTGCTTTGAGACACTAAGTTTGACTGCCCCCCTGAAAAGAAACCTTAGCTACATATTCAGACAGGCTTTGGTCCCGTTTCCATAAAACATTGTCTCGGCTTAGGTACATCTGAAACCTCATTATGGTTTGTCAGGTGCACCAGGTCCCACTTAACTAAAGGGATGGCTCATTTTATTTACGAAACCTCACTTGCAGCCTGGCTCTTGGGCGCAGCTTAAACAAAGGCCAACAGTGGCACCCTAATACGACTATAATAACAGGTGATGTACTGCTAATGCTTTGTAGCCCTCAGCTTTTTGGTTTTTAATATTCCAATTTCCTTTTGCATCTATAACAGCTAATAGGTAAACAGGAATGAATCAGAGAAATGAAGCAGGTCTACATGCCAATGAATTAGCATATAGATGAGTTCATCTTATACAAATAGTGCTCTTTTACCCAAACCTTCCTGCGCTGTGCAAGAGATCATACAGTATATGTAAAGTATGTGAGGAGAAAATGTAAATGAATCCATTTCAACCTAATAAGAAAATGATTTTAATGTTTAACCCTCATGCGCCATTGTCCAGAATTATTGTGAGTGCAGTGAAATCATTCCCAGATTCAACTTAATTGTTTCAACAGGGACACACCGACACTGACGCGTTGCGGACGTAAAGTAGCTGTGCATATCAAGTAGTCTGAGCATTCTAATCATGAGTATGTGATGGACTGGAAATGTTTTACATGATCACAAATGTAATTTTACAGAACTTTCTTGGAAGGAGCATTATTGACCATAACATTTTCTATTTCACCCTCATAATTGTAACCCCGTAAATAAACCCAGTCGTCATGAATCACAGCTATGTGTTACGTAGGTCTTGTAAATATGCTAAAAGAAGCTTATCGAATTGGGTCAGCTAATTAAGTAATTAGCTTATTGCAGATCTGTGGTGACACTGTACTAATCTATGGTATTGTGAGCACAGATATGCCAAAAACTGAGAGGCAGACATGGCTCTCTCTGTCGGGCTTGGCTCTCTTCTCCTTTCCTCTCACTCACAGGATAATGCTTGAAGTCAGTCTTCTTCTGAAAGTAGATATTGAGGATGTCTGTGTTCACTAATACTCCCATTTCTCATGCAAATCCCTGGAATTGAATAGGTTATTTATTGTCTGGTTGTTTAATATATCGAGACATTTATGCACTGTTGTGGAAGTGTTTGCTCTCTGCGTTTGTAGCTGTGTTAACACACATGAAATCCCCAACAGATTAGACTTTGATTGGGTAAAAGCCATGATGAACGTCTGTGGCTTTAGTTGAGCCTCTTCACATGGCTTTTTACCAGTCGTCTGATGCTGGTACACTTTAGCATGACTTTGGAGCGTTAAACCCAAACTATGTTGTATGGTTATTATCTAACATATTGAGGATATGGATGAAAGAGAGCCTACTTTAGGCCAATTAGAAGAAGCTGTTGACTCTCCCTCACACTACAACACCGTATTATGCGCTGTAAGGTTGAATGCATTGCAGTCTTAGCCCCCGGGCTATACTTAACCTAGGGCAGTAATTAGCCCAGGCCTAACATGTTGCATGTCAGCTCTTATTAATGGAACATGTGACAGCAGTCCCACTTTAAATAACGTGCAACTTAATTCTGACTTCGTTATTTGGAACGCTGCTCATCTTATACCGTTTTAATCTAGAAACTCAATTCAAACTTTAAACATGCAGACTGGTCTGGAATAGGTTTCTTGTAAAATAAGATTTGTGTCCTCTTAAAAGACTTAATTGGACTTCTTCAACATTCAAAAGCTCCCATTGTTAACTCCCATGACTTCCAACCTTTAATTTAAATTTAACAATTTCACTTTTGACCACTTTCCCAACAACTTAGTCAAAAACTTAAAGCGTATGAAATCTTAGTTTACTTCTCTGCTAGTCAAATCGGAACAGCTGTCTTCTACCAATCAAATTATACAGCTGTTTTATAAACCACATCAACTTCATTTTCTCTTGACTTAGACAAACTTAGAGTATCAAATCTTGGTCTGTTTCCATGCTATTCAAATGTGAAATCAGAACAGAAATAACCAATCAAGAGGTACAGCTGTTTTAATAACTGCATCAGCTACTGTCATTAAGCTAACTTCCCATTGTTAAATTAACTGCAATGGGCCTTTCAATTTTGAAATAATTATAGCACAGGGGGAACACATTCCAAGACAGATTATGCCCCACAGCTCACTCCGACCCACTAAATGAACCCACTGTAACAATCAAACACAGGAAGGTGGTGTCAGAGGATGGCCCGAAAAATTGCCAGACTCCAGCCACCCCAGCCATGGAGTGTTCTCTCTGCTACCCTCTGGCAGGCGAGACCTTAGCATCGGGTCTCAAACCAACAGACTCCGAGACAGCTTCTATCCCAAGCAATAAGACTCTTGAACGGCTGACAATGACTGC
This sequence comes from Oncorhynchus keta, assembly GCF_023373465.1. Classification (NCBI taxonomy): domain Eukaryota; kingdom Metazoa; phylum Chordata; class Actinopteri; order Salmoniformes; family Salmonidae; genus Oncorhynchus; species Oncorhynchus keta. The sequence continues at coordinate 23,083,398 of NC_068452.1, forward strand.
CCACCCTCACCCAAAGACTGCACTGACTCTATTCACACTCTCTGGTCTTTACCCACACTCACCTACACTGACACTCTTGCACGCACACTCTCACATCACCATTCACACACCCATCAACCACTAACACTAGCCTAGTGGTTAGGGCGTTGGACTAGTAACCGGAAGGTTGCGAGTTCAAACCCCCGAGCTGACAAGGTACAAATCTGTCGTTCTGCCCCTGAACAGGCAGTTAACCCACTGTTCCCAGGCCGTCATTGAAAATAAGAATATGTTCTTAACTGACTTGCCTAAAGGTAAAATAAAAATAATAATATTAATGACTGTTTTTGGGTCATTTTTCTGCACTGAACCTTACAGCAACTAAGCTGGTGCAACCCTATTATATTTGCTGCTTGACATGATGTTAAAGATCCATGGGCCATACCATGCCAATTGGTGGCACTATAACAAGCGATTGAAATTTGGTATACAGGTCCCTCTCCTCACAAGAAACACATTTGCCTCAAGGACCCATAAAGTCTGCCATGATGGGTTTTACAGCATTTAAAAATGATGCTACTCTTCTGGCAGGGAATGACTGATCTGCACTAAACTTGATATCTGGCCTCTGTGGACCAAGGTCTCTCAACCCACAATTTTCCAGCCTAGTATGTCAAACAACATGACCGCTACTGACCAATAAACATTCACGTGGGTGTGGTCTGGCACATAAGTCAGTCACAGATATTTGTATTTTAACACATCTTGGTACACGCATTGCAAACACTGTCAAGACTCAACATATTCAAGTACCTTCATATCGACCTCACAGTGACGCTATAACAGGCACATGTTTTGTATCTCTTGATCTGTTTGATTCAATGATGAAATTTGGCGCACATTCTCAAGGATATGAGTAGCTAATCTGTATAGTTGAGTTTGGCCACATTGTGGCGATGTTGGACAGGAAAAAACATTTGTGCAAGCCATCGGCAAATAGCGGCCATATTGTTTTAGCTAGAGTCTTAGAATATATTTGAAGATGTGTATCCATAGATGCTGTATACCAAATTAGGTGCCGATCGGGCCAGTGGTTCTGTAGAAGGCGTTTAAAATATTCAACATCATTAAAATCGGTCAAACACGGTCTCCTGGGTGGCACAGTGGTCTAAGGCACTGCTAGCAGTGCTAGCTGTGCCACTAGAGACTCTGGGTTCGAGGCTCTGTCGCAGCCGGCCGTGACCGGGAGGTCCATGGGGTGACGCACAATTGGCCTAGTGTCGTCCGGGTTATGGAGGGTTTGGCCGGAAGGGATATCCTTGTCTCATCGCGCACTAGCGACTCCTGTGGCGGGCCGGGAGCAGTGCACGCTAACCAGGTCGCCGGGTGCACGGTGTTTCCTCCGACACATTGGTGCGGCTGGCTTCCGGGTTGGATGCGCACTGTGTTAAGAAGTTTGGTTGGGTTGTCTTTCGGAGGACGCATGGCTTTCGACCTTCGTCTCTCCCGAGCCCGTACGGGAGTTGTAGCAACAAGACAAGATAGTAACTATTAACAATTTGATACCACGAAATTGGGGAGAAAAAGGGGTAACATTTTTTTTACATTTTTTTATGGTCAAATACATCAAAGCATATCATATTGCATGATCAGTTTGATTTTGAGCTCTGACTTGGCAAGCATAGTAAACATTACAAATGTAGCACATCCTATGGCAATGTCCCTAATAGTGGCACAGTGGGCACACAGCTGAACCCCGGCAATGATGCTTCCTGATGGGCAGCAACAACACATCCGCCATGCTGACCCTAAACACGGAGCCCCTCAGGAGTGCTTGCTTAATTAAGGATCTGCCCCCTTTTTAAATTTTCGCCTAAAATGACATACCCAAAACTAACTGCCTGTAGTTCAGGCCCTGAAGCAAGGATATGCATATTCTTGGTGCCATTTGAAAGGAAAGACTTTGAAGTTTGTGGAAATGTGAAAGGAATGTAGGATAATATAACACAATAGATCAGGTAAAAGATAATAGAAAGAAAAAAATCATTGTCTTTGAAATGCAAGAGAAAGGCCATAATGTATTATTCCAGGCCGGGTGCAATTTAGATTTTAGCCACTAGATGGCAGCAGTGTATGTGCAAGGTTTTAGACTGATCCAATGAACCATTGTATTTCTGTTCAAATCTTGTATCAAGACTGCCCAAATGCGCCTAATTTGTTTATTAATAACTTTTCATGTTCAAAATTGTGCACCCTCCTCAAACAATAGCATGGCATTCTTTCACTGTAATAGCTACTGTAAATTGGACAGTGCAGTTGGATTAACAAGAATTTATGCTTTCTGCTGATATCAGATATGTCTATGTCCTGGGAATTTTTCTTGTTACTTATAACCTCATGCTAATCGCTTTAGCCTACGTTAGCTCAACCGTCCTGTGGAAGGGACACCGATCCCGAAGAAGTTATAATTACCCTCCTGTACTCCTTGCGTATGACTCCTACACCTTCATTAAGTTTGCTGACAACACATCGGTGTTAGGCTTGATCATGAGGACGATGAGACCGCCTAGAGGGAGGGGGTCGGAGACCTGGCAATGTGGTGCCAGGACAACAATCTCTCCCTCGATGTCAGCAAGACAAAGGAGCTGATTGTGAACTACAGGAACCAGAGGGCTGAGAAGACCCCTATCCACATCGACAGGGCTGTAGTGGAGCGTGTTGAGAGCTTCAAGTTCCTTGGTGTCCACATCATTAAGGAATTATCATGGTCCACACACACTAACACAGTCATGAATAAGGCACAACAATGCCTCTTTCCTTTCAGGAGGCGGAAAAGATTCTACAGCTGCACCATTGAGAGCATCTTGACTGGCTGCATTACCGGTTAGTATGGCAACTGCTTTGCATCCGACCGCAAGGCGCTACATAGGGTAGTGCGTACATCCCAGTACATTACTGGGGCCGAGCTCCCAGCCATCTATGACCTCTATACCAGTCGGTGTTCAGCCACCCAAGTCATAGACTGATCTCTCTGATACCTCATGGCAAGTCTGGAACCAACAGGTCCCTGAACAGCTTCTATCTCCAAGCCATAATAATGCTAAATAGTTAGTTAGGTATTGGTTAACTATTTAACTATCTGCATTGGCACATACGCTGTTACTGTTTGTCTATCCTGTTGCCATATACAGTTGAAGTCGGAAGTTTACATACACCTGAGCCAAATACAGTTGAAGTCAGAAGTTTACATACACCTGAGCCAAATACAGTTGAAGTCAGAAGTTTACATACACCTGAGCCAAATACAGTTGAAGTCAGAAGTTTACATACACCTGAGCCAAATACAGTTGAAGTCAGAAGTTTACATACACCTGAGCCAAATACAGTTGAAGTCAGAAGTTTACATACACCTGAGCCAAATACAGTTGAAGTCGGAAGTTTACATACACCTGAGCCAAATACAGTTGAAGTCAGAAGTTTACATACACCTGAGCCAAATACAGTTGAAGTCAGAAGTTTACATACACCTGAGCCAAATACAGTTGAAGTCAGAAGTTTACATACACCTGAGCCAAATACAGTTGAAGTCAGAAGTTTACATACACCTGAGCCAAATACAGTTGAAGTCAGAAGTTTACATACACCTGAGCCAAATACAGTTGAAGTCAGAAGTTTACATACACCTGAGCCAAATACAGTTGAAGTCAGAAGTTTACATACACCTGAGCCAAATACATTTAAACTCAGTTTTTCAGAATTCCTGACATTTAATCATAGTAAAAAATCCCTGTTTTAGGTCGGTTAGGATCACCACTTTATTTTAAGAATGAAATATGTCAGAATAGTAGTAGAGAGAATGATTTATTTCATCTTTAATTTCTTTCATCACATTCCCAGTGGGTCAGAAGTTTACAAACACTCAATTGGTATTTGGTAGCATTGCCTTTAAATTGTTTAACTTGGGTCAAAGGTTTCGGGTAGCCTTCCACAAGCTTCCCACAATAAGTTGGGTGAATTTTGGCCCATTCCTCCTGATGGAGCTGGTGCAACTGAGTCAGGTTTGTAGGCCTCCTTGCTCACACACGCTTTTACAGTTCTGCCCACACATTTTCTATGGGATTGAGGTCAGGGCTTTGTGATGTCCACTCCAATACTTTGACTTTGTTGTCCTTAAGCCATTTAGCCACAACTTTGGAAGTTTGCTTGGGGTCATTGTCCATTTGTAAGACCCATTTGTGACCAAGCTTTAACTTCCTGACTGATGTCTTGAGATGTTGCTTCAATATATCCACATCATTTTCCCACCCCATGATTCCATCTATTTTGTGAAGTGCACCAGTCCCTCCTGCAGCAAAGAACCCCACAACATGATGCTGCCACCCACATGCTTCACGGTTGGGATGGTGTTCTTTGGCTTGCAAGCCTCCCCCTTTTTCCTCCAAACGTAACAATGGTCATTATGGCCAAACAGTTATATTTTTGTTTCATCAGACCAGCGGGCATTTCTCCAAAAAGTGCTATCTTTGTCCCCATGTGCAGATGCAAACCGTTGACTGGCTTTTTTATGGCGGTTTTGGAGCAGTGGCTTTTTCCTTGCTGTGCTCCCTTTCAGCTTATGTCAATGTAGGACTCGTTTTACTGTGGATATAGATGCTTTTGTACCTGTTTCCTCCAGCGTCTTCACATGGTCCTTTTGCTGTTGTTCTGGGATTGATTTGCACTAGTCACACCAAAGTACGTTCATCTCTAGGAGATAGAACGCGTCTCCTTCCTGAGCGGTATGACGGCTGTGTGGACCCATGGTGTTTATACTTGCATACTATTGTTTGTACAGATGAACGTGGTACCTTCAGGAATTTGGACATTTCTCCCAAGGATGAACCAGACCAAAAAAAATATTGCCTGATTTCTTTTGATTTTCCCATGTTGTCAAGCAAAGAGGCACTGAGTTTGAAGGTAGGCCTTGAAATATTTTGTCAGGTACACCTCCAATTGACTCAAATTATGTTCATTAGCCTCAAACTTCTAAAGCCATGACATCATTTTCTGGAATTTGCAAGCTGTTTAAAGGCACAGTCAACATAGTGTATGTAAACTTCTGACCCACTAAAATTGTGATACAGTGAATTAAAAGTGAAATAATCTGTCTGTAAACAATTTTGGGAAAAATTACTTGTCCTTCACAAAGTAGATGTCCTAACTGATTTGCCTAAACTACAGTTTCTTGACAATACATTTTTGGAGTGGTTGAAAAACGAGTTTTAATGACTCCAACCTAAGTTTATGTAAACTTCTGACTTCAACTGTAGGTGTCTCTACCTCTATGTACATACTGTATCTACCTCAATTACATCGCTCCCCGCACATCAACGCAATACTGCCCCATGTATATAGCTATCATTGCTCATTGTGTATTTATTCCTTGTGTTATCTATTTCTATAATTATTATATATATTTTTATTATATTCTGTATTGTTGGGAAAGAGCTTGCAAGTATGCATTTCACTGTACTATTGTACACCTGCTGTATCCTGTGCACGTGACAAACTTTGAAACTAGAAACACACTAAACACTACAATAGCTACCCGACTTAGCATAGCTAAACCTACCAATCTACATCTAATACTATTAGGCTACTTTTTACACAGTCAATGTACTACTACAATTACTACCAAGGTTTTTATTTTTATTGTGTGTTTTTATGATAGAAATAAAAACTAAACTCAGCAACAAAAGAAATGTCCTCTCACTGTCAACTACGTTTATTTTCAGCAAAAGTGTAAATATTTGTATGAACATAAGACTCAACAACTGAGACATAAACTGAACAAGTTCCACAGACATGTGACTAACAGAAATTAAATAATGTGTCCCCTGACCAAAGGGGGGGATCAAAACCAAAAGTAACAGTCAGTATCTGGTGTGGCCACCAGCTGCATTAAGTACTGCCGTGCATCTCCTCCTCATGGACTGCACCATATTTGCCAGTTCTTGCTGTGAGATGTTACCCCACTCTTCCAGCAAGGCACCTGCAAGTTCCCAGACATTTCTGGGGGGAATGTCCCTAGCCCTCACCCGCCGCTCCACCATTCACAGGCATGCTCAATGGGATTGAGATCCGGGTTCTTCACTGGCCATGGCAGAACACTGACATTCCTGTCTTGCAGGAAATCACGCCAAGAACGAGCAGTATGGCTGGTGGCATTGTCATGATGGAAGGGTACCACATGAGGGAGGCGGATGTCTTTCCTGTAACGCACAGCATTGAGATTGCCTGCAATGACAACAGGCTCAGTCCGATGATGCTGTGACACACCACCCCAGTCCAGTCTGGTCCAGCGACGGTGGGTTTGTGCCCATAGGCAATGTTGTTGCCGGTGATGCCTGGTGAGGACCTGCCAACAGGCCTACAAGCCCCCAGTCCAGCCTCTCTCAGCCTATTGCAGTCAGTCTGAGCACTGATGGAGGGATTGTGTGTTCCTGGTGTAACTTGGGCAGTTGTTTCCATCCTGTACCTGTATCGCAGGTGTGATGTTCGGATGTACCGATGTTACAAGTGGTCTGCTACTGCGAAGACGATCAGCTGTCTGTCCTCTCTCGCTGTCTTAGGCGTCCCACAGTACGGACATTGCAAATTTATTTCCCTGGCCCCATCTGGAGTCCTCATGCCTCCTTGCAGCATGCCTAAGGCACATTCATGCAGATGAGCAGGAACCCTGGGCATCTTTCTTTTGGTGTTTTTCAGAGCCAGAAGAAAGGCCTCTTTAGTGTCCTAAGTTTTCATAACTGTGACCTTAATTGCCTACCATCTGTAAGCTGTTAGTGTCTTAACAACCGTTCCACAGGTGCATATTCATTAATTGTTTATGGTTCATTGAACAAGCATGGGAAACCGTGTTTAAACCCTTTACAATGAAGATCTGTGAAGTTATTTGGATTTTTACGAATTATCTTTGAAAGACAAGGTCCTAAAAAAGTTTATTAGTTAGTTACAAATACAAGATTTGTATTTGAAATTACGTTTTTCAGTAAGTTTTCAGATCTGATTTACTCGTTTTTATTTACTTTAAGTTTCATTAACAAAATCTATTACGTTTCTATATTATTTAGTTTCACTTTTAGTGTTAGTGACAAAGTAGCCTATGCGTGGAAGGTTAGGACCATTTAGGTCTTGTATAGTTTTAGTATTTTTTGGGATGTCACTTCTTGCCACTGTGGGGCAGTAATCTATAAGGAGATGGGTCCGTTCATGCAGTATGTTAGGTTTGGTCAGGGTTTAAAGGTAGACTAGATAGCAAGATAACGTAGAAGCACCAAGTAAACAGTAGCAGTGGGTCAATTTCCTCAACAACCAGGAGCGTTGAAGCTTGAGGCTAAACTTCTCTACTGTTGTGTTCCTGTAACTACCACGTTTGTAGCAGTGTGAAGCACACCCGTGCACATGCACAGACACTCTGTGTGACTGTGTGAGAGCAAAGTCTTCCATCGCTTGCACGTTCCTCTGCTCAAACATTGCAGACACCAGATCTTACAACACCTGGATAGGTTCTTTACCTATCAGCTAACCACATCATGGTCACATTCCCCTGCTCAGGCGTTGCATGGCTCAACCAATGGTTTACTGTCACGTCATCGACTATGCAGTCAGGCATACGACTGATATACCATATGTGGTTAGCTGATACTTATAATACCTATCTACTCAAGTGTTTCCTTTATTTTGGTAGTTACCTGTAAGTTTATGCTGACATTCAAGGTGCTATAATTCACTCTAGATCTCATTGGTAAGGCCTTTTGTGCCCATCCGTTTGCATTATTATAGATGCATGTAACCTTGCAAACTCAGATGGATGGGACTTGTGGCTCTGAACTCCGTTTCAGAATGCTTGCCGGTCATCTTTACTAGTAGCAAGTAACAGTCTACTGACAAATTAATATCTGCATCGCATTTCTTCACATCATGCAGGAGTCAAATGTTGGGAATGTGAGTGTTGAGAAAAGATTTCTATGGGAAGTTTCCTTTTGGAGTGTCTATACATCTCAGTAATGCCCCATTATCAAATATGCTTATCTAGAGATGTATTAGGTGAGATCTTTGGTTTACAGAACACAAAAAGGCTTGATGCTCAACGGTTACTATATTACCCGGCGCTAACGTTTCTTTTATGCATTGTTCATTTAAGCCGGAGACCATATTTGGCTCAGGGGCCTGGTCTGGATTTGGTGACCAGCGTCGAGTGGTGGTGGCAGAGTAAAGCCACTGGCTCCTGAAGGAACGCTATACATAATGTAGGTCATTGCTCTTAGGTGACATTTCTCACACGCTGTGCCATAATCTCCTATTTGAATATGAGAACGCCTTTGCCACACAAGCATGGCAAGGCCTAAAGTATGATCCACTTACTCATAAATGCAGAACCGAGTGAAATATGACTGACTTCTCCACGACTCGAAAGCATTGATTTGACATGGCCAAGCACCCCAGGCTCTGGTGGATACAGCACACTTAAACACATGACTTAAAAGACTTCTGGCTTGGGTGGAAAACGGGTTATATAGGAGTCAGAGGTATGGTTGTTACAAGCATGATAATAGGCCTGGAGCTTTTCCTGTCGTCTTTTTATGCATTCTTTGTTTTGTTTTATATTAAAAAAGAAGAATCCCAGTCTGTCTGGCAGCGCATTGACGACATTTGAAAACAAATTTTAACCATTTAAATGTCATATTTATTGTTTATTGTGTAGGAGATAGCTACAATCGTTCGATATCCATGCTTTTCTTCCATGTTCGGCTGAATGGTCCAAATTGCTGAAATATAGAAATTATACTTTGCAATTTATGAAGGGAATCAGGATATCATTTCTGGAAATTGACTTCCTGAATCTATGCCAGATTATTTCCCTGCAGGGAACCATTGGTACTTGTGGGACGGTGCTCTACAAGTCTCAAATAACATCGCTAGAGGAATATTGAAAAAGATTACTACTTTGCTACACTTAACCCCTACACGAAGCTAGTGCATAGTTGGTCACGGGACTTCCCAAAATAGCCTACATGTTGAAGTTGGTCTATTTAATAATCCATTTGCCAAGTAAGATGTGCGGGTCTATTAAAGGTTAATAAGCCTCAGCTGCAGTGTGGTTATCCAAGGTAAATGTCACTTAGATGCGGGCCACCATGGGTCAAGATCTCCCCCCAGATCTAAATGTAATCACATGGCCGTCGTTTGGCCCCAGCCTCACCCTCATTAGTGCTTGGCTTGTGCTGGAGTGTGATCTACTTCAGCCCTGGCACTCCCCTTAACCCTGCCTCTCCCCTGCCCCAGGCATGTGACCAGCCAGCAACTATATAGCTGGAAAGTCATGCTCAAAGCTGCCCAGAAATGAGGCCTTGGTTGAACTAAGATTTTCACTGTAACTGTAGGGGGTTGTACCAGGGGGAACCACAGTGAGCTAACTGCTATCATGTGATCTGATCTGCTGGGCAGGCTGTGAGCTGTCACCTGACAGAGTGCTGTGCCACCTGCCAGGTCCGTCCCCCAAATAATGGCAGACTGACCAGTGATCCACACAGTCGTCTCATCTTAATTATCTCCTCTGTGTTTAATTAACTACCCGCTTCTAGCAGCCAACAATGCTGCTTTAGATTAGTCCAAATCATAAGCAACTCAAGCAGAATATGTCATTGTCAGACTACTTAATCTCATATCGTGGGTTGGCTCCTCTGACATTTAAGTATAGTGAATGGATTCGGTGCCCAATAGAATTATTGTTTAGTAGTCTAAGGCAATTAAAATGTATGACCTATATCATAATCACTCCAGGCTGTGCAGTTGCATGTGATTCCAGTTTTTGCATGGCCATATTGTTTGTGAGAACACTTCAGGGAGAATGTTTGACACATGCATCATGTCTGTGTTCCCACTTCTTCTACTCTGCTGAAGAGATGCTATGGTGCACAGGGTCCATATGGACCCAGAATACAGAATTATTTCATTCTGAATATTAATATGAATTATACACAAAATGGGTAATAATTTTCCTGCCCTACAGAAATGATTAACATAATTCTGATAAATAACCAGATGGCAGAATGTGTGAATTGAGTTAGATTTATCTTAATTAATATCTTGAACCTACTTGGAGAAAGGTAAATGGCTCCACCGGGTCCAGGGATGTGTCTCTGCCTGTGTCTCTCTCTCTGTGTGTGTGTGTGTGTGTGTGTGTGTGTGTGTGTGTGTGTGTGTGTGTGTGTGTGTGTGTGTGTGTGTGTGTGTGTGTGTGTGTGTGTGTGTGTGTGTGTGTGTGTGTGTGTGTGTGTGTGTGTGTGTGTGTGTGTGTGTGTGTGTGTGTGTCTTTCTCCTGGCCTGCCATGTCGTGGCAGCCCGAGGATATTAAGCTGCTCTCCAGGTATGCATCAAACCTAAGCAGCCTGCTGATAACACACAGACAGGCACACAGAAGCACTCACACTAACATGCATACGCACAAGCACACTTTTCCCATATCCAATCCAACATAGTTGCAGCAGGATAGTATGCAGCAGGATCACATGTGTATTTGTAGAATGTATGCATGACATATTTTAACAGATGACAATCAATTGACTGAGTTTATTTATTTTTCACATTTTACCTCAAACTGAGGAGATCTATTTGTGGCCATGACAACTTTCTTCTCTGTTTTACAATGAACACATCTCAGCATTAATTTCTCAGCTTTATTGCTAATTAAAAATAAAGTATACATTTATTTTACGCTGTCACAAATGAAGCCAATTAAAATGTTAATCATGACAAGTAGAAAAGGGACAAAGGAATTCAAATAAATTGATGTATTGACGTTTCTTTACTTAATTCATCCGGGGTCCTACTGTGTTGCATAATTATGCTTAAGTGTTTAATTACATATTTTGATGGGATCCTCAATTACTCTGACTTAATAAAATATCATTAGCCTGTCTCCCAGGTTCTAAGCTGTAGAGACATTTATTAGTCTATCTATTTAAATAAAATATTCGATTACCGACTGGCTAGGATATTTGGCAGGTATCCAGGCCTCAATCTACAGTAAATCTCAACCTGGAAGCCGCTCCTCACATCAAAGTTTGACATAGCAGCTAACAAACAATGTGAAATTTACATATTAATTAGTGTCAGGGAATCAGAAGCAGTGATGAATTCAAATGACTACTGGCCCCTCTCTCCGGTGTTTCCCCAGCCCGTCCCCTACCAGTCTGCAGTCACACTGCCGCCATGTGGAGAATAGAGTCCTCATAACAATGGAAAATGCCAAGACCCAAAGGGTACCTAGACCTCCATCACAGACTGGATCTCTTTAATTACCCAGTGAGTGCAAATATTCTATACCCTTTCACCATCCTGTATCTGTACAAAGCGCTTTGCAGTGTTGTGACGCCTACAATATGCAAAAGACCAAAACTAGTCTGCACAGATAGTCTGACAAAAATGTATTTGATTTGACAATTTTGACTTATACCGGAAAACCGTGAGTGAGCCACCATACTATAGCCATTACACAATGCAATTATTAGCATGTGAGAAATCACTAAAGGTTATCATTCCACTGAAGCTGAAGTGTCAGGCTCACAGCAGCGTGAGTCCATATACGCACACACTCACAATGTGTTTAAGCGCTGTCTTCTTCAGGCCGTTCGTTACCACGTCTCCGTGTATCTGAACATGTTTCACATCTTCCACCACAGGAACGAGAATCATTGGCAATGGCTCTGAGGCGTACGCCTATAATTAGAAGGCAGCTCAATTGGGTAGCAGGTAATTTACCTTTAGGCGGAGACAACTAATTATTGTCTTTGAAAACCTAATTTAGCGTCAAACACTTCAGGTGTCTTTTCCCCTCTCTTTAGCAAAGGGAAAGGTATCCTGGAGCAGTCTCGGGTTGGGGTGGAGGATCCATCCCCCGTGTGTCCTGTCTCTGGTGTTATAATGTTTACATGGATGATTTCTAAAGAGAAACTACGAGCCGTGTCGCTGTGCAGAAACAGTGCAAAACAGAACAGAGCGTTTTTGTTGTCCTCCTTTTGTCTGTCTCTGCAGGTTCTAGTGGAGGAAGGCATCACTCTCTGCAGGTGTATGGGGTTTCTTCTAGAGTGCAAGGCACCACTCTTAGGCCCTCTGTTAAATGTTCCTAGCAGGTGAACCTGTTCCTGGCAGATGGTGTTTGTGTGAGTGACGCCCGTTCCCAGCAGAGGCAGGCCCAGGGAAACGATCACAGAGCACAGTCTCTGCAGAGAAGCCCCATCCAACCTGATGGCATATGCTCTGCTGTGGCCTACACCTGCTGAAGGATGGCGTTTACACCACCATCCCTGGGCTCCAGCGCCAAGTGGGGTGTTAATCACAGCTCACTGCTCACTCTGCTCACACACAGTTTCTAAAACCAGTAAATAACTGAATACACAACTGCAGGGGCTCCGTCACTATGGACGTAATGTTATCATTTTCCCTGTAAGGCATTGGAACCTCTTTTGTTGAGCTATGTCTATCGTAGCACAGTGTTGGCTAATGTGTGTAGTTTGAAACGGCAGAACATTAATGCTAATTCCACTCAATTATAATGTGTCCTTTCCCAGACATGATTTATCTATTGGATTGAGAAGATGTGACAAAGTCATCACAAATGGACAGTTGAGAGTTCAGGCCTGTGTTCTATTTAAATCTATGACCTATACAACCTCTTACCAAACAAAAACATGAAAATTATATCAAGTTACTCCTAGCACAGTAGGCAAGCGAAGCCATATTCAAGCAATTTTATGGCTCATCCATACCAACTATCACAGGTGTATGAAATGATTCACTGGCTGATGCTACTCATCACTAGAGCTATAGAAAATATCACTTTATGAGAGTGTTTTCCCAGGGCTTTTGACTAACCAGTGCTAACTGGAGTAGAGCAGTGTCCAGTGTCGTTGTTGGACTAGATTGGAGGTCCGTAACAGGTCCACTGTTGAAATATGTAGACAGAGTTAATAGCCTGTAACTCCCCCGTCCAACTGGAAACCAGTGAGCTGCTTACACTAAAACTGGGGATTAGGACGCAGTCTCCCAAGTCACTGCCAATTCAGATGGCTCGGAGACCCTGGGCAAAGCAGTTTGATCTGGCGAGCTGTCATCGATTCACACAGCTTCCAGCTGGAGCACAGGAACCCCATTGAAGCACGGGATGGAACCCTCTCCATCTTGGCACATCTTGGCTGGCTCAATCCCCCGCAGGCCATTAGGGACAAAATATGTTTTGTTTTTCTATTTTCTTTTTTTTCTCCTCCCGAAGAAAAACACAGTCTGTCTTCATGCTATATAACAGCCATTACTTAATTGTGCCGGATTTTCAGAGCAGAGTGTTGCTTTAATTAAGCAGCTAATTGCAATGTAGCTCTTGATTAGCTTTTGGGGGATGGGAATGTTCAGACAGGCTGATATGTTGTGCACACTTCAGAATCATTTACAGAAATTGAAGCTAATTTCACTCTCTGTCTATTGCTGCATTAATTTAATTTGGGTTGCTTTTAGCTCATTAACACTTCTAATTAATACGTTGACATCACTATTAAGATGTCTCTTTGAAATGGGCGTCTCCTGATAATCAGGATGGAAGAGGCTGACGGATCCTTCTGTAGCTCAGTTGAGAATGGCGCAGACCAGGGTAGTGGGGAGACAGAGATGCACACATGACTGTAAGATAAAAGCGTCTGCTAAAGAACTACATATACATACATATACAGAAGCAGACTGAAGGAGACAGAGATAGTGGAACTCCTCCAGACTGAAGGAGAGGAAGATAGTGGCCTCGTTTCGTAAACCACAGCTAGTTTATCATAGTGGACACTAATAGGGTTTTGTGGGTAAATTAGAAATGAAAGGAATGTTGATTGTTTTAAATTGGATAGAGGTTACAGTTAATGTGCGTGTGCATGTGTAGTACGTGTGCATGTGTGTGTGTTGCTCTTGAAGAGGGGCGGGGGTGGGGGTGGTGGCGAGGGCTGGGACGTCAGGGCCAGATGCCGTACACAGCTGAAGATCACGCCTGACTAACTATGTGTTTGGGTTTGTCACTTTAATGAGGAGGATTTAGTGACTATGGGTTAGTAATCCTCAGTGTGAAGCCTCATCACACCACCGTCAGTTTAGCCAACTTTTACCACCACACACTGCCATCTCCTAGAGCTGGCTGGAGGATTTTACTGATAGGATCTTCTTTATTAAACATAAACCAATCATGTTATTTACATTTCTTACGTATTTCAGTCAACCTGTTAAATATCTTTGCACATGTCTGTTATTTGGATTTCTGAAATATTCATTGTACTTGAATTTCCTAACTTTACAATGGGTGGCAAGCATGATTATAGTTTCTTATAAAATATTGAATTAAAATAACAAAAAATGACCTGTATCCTTCATCAAAGTATTTATTAAATCTGTGGCAATTGGATAATGACTGAAAGAGCAAACTATCTAACAGAGGAGTCGTCAAGGTGCTGGTTCCAAACCAAGGTTCTCTCTCATTGGTCAAGTTTCAGAGTCAAAATAATGGCTCTCCAATTGACTTTCTCTCACTTTGTCTTTCATTAGGGAATACAAGTCAAGAAATCAGCATTGATGCAAAAATGATTGTTATTTGGCAGGCAAATCAATGGTAAACCTTGTTTTTTTTCAGTGAAGTGCTTTGTTTGCTCGTAGTATTATCCCACTGAAGGGAAAGCCTTCTGTTTAGTACTTCATTAAAAGTCTCTCTAATAGGAGCCACTAGGGAGCGGATCCCTGCGTCACATGTAGAAGCTATCAACATCTGCATCAATTAACCCCTTCCTCCCCAGGGACCCATTAGAACGAGGAACACCCTTTAAAATTGCATATGGTTCAGATTAGGCTCTGCAATGGGGAGTGGGAGCGATAGTATGGGCTTTTTTGTTTTACTTATAGATTTGTGTATATGAGACATCTCAAATGTCTTGGCTTTGTTTAGAAGCTTTGCATCTGTGCTCTTGGAATACACTCGGGTTAACAGTTATGGTACAAAGCCGTCAGCAGCTAATGTATAGTTAACCTTGTTTGATATAAGGTATTGAAAAGAACATGGACATGATACAGTATATTATGTACTGAAAATAACATACATATTGTGAAATAAACAAATAGAGGCACAAAATAGTTCTCAATACATCAAAATATGTGAAGTAGATTCATCTTTGAATATTTATATTTTTTTAAATTACAGACTGTCTCGTGTTGTTGCATGGAGTCCTGTTGGCTCTAGGCGAGATGTGAGATCTTGAGAGATCTTGCATAGGATTAATGGATCCCGTTAACAGATCCTCTGTTTCCATCCTCACTAGGGGGAATCAAAGATGGGCTCAATTAAAGAATCTTTTCGAGCAGCAGCAACTGTAGGGAGCGCAGTGATCAGTATTGGCAAGAGGCAAGAGAAACACTTGTGTTTAAGACCTATTACCAGCCAAACACTGTGCCCAAACAATTTGAAGGGATGTTATTAAGATTGTAAATACCGCTAGGCTATATCTTAGATCCTTAGGGACCAAGAACTTACACTTTTATATCGCTACTGCTCTCCTTCCTTGAAGCATGAAAGCAAGATGTAGCACTGACTCTAGTTCAATAGTGCGGCAGTTAGACCATTTACGGGAATATGATATTTAGCATTATTTCCAAGAAATAAAGGAGACCATGTGAGGCCTTTTACATGACAAATATATAAATCAGGCCATTACATGAAAAGCATTCATTTTCTTCATTTGTAATGCTGTAATTTAATCAGAATGAATATTTGAGACATAATGTAATTAACACGAAGCCATTTTCATTTAACGGCCTCAGAAGTGATTATGTTAGCTTTACAATTTGAATTATGAGAATGATTATTTCTGTTGAAAGTGATTTTGTGTGAGGCGAATCCACTTAAATTAGATGCACGTTTATGTATTTTAAGTACAATCTTCATAATATACATTTTGAACTCTAACATGGTTTGTGTTACCAAGTTTTCCTTCTCAGTCGAGATACTTTCAAAAAAAAAAAAATAACATCAAGTAAGATAATACACCCTAGGACATGTCATACTTGAGTCAGTACATGATCAACAAGCATCGTCTGCTTCCATTATCAATCTGGAAATGTCATTTGTGAGCAGTGTGATGTTTATGGTTGAATTGGGACACAGCTTTAAAACTATTAAAGAAGATAAGTTGCAAAGCAGAGGCCTGCTGCAGCATGACATGAGCCAGCAACTGTTTATCCTTCAATAAGCAATGACAACTGAGCTCTGATGCATTTAACAAACCCCTAACCAAATCAAGAGTAATAAAATCATTCATTTTGGTTAATGAGGATATTAACAGCAGCAGTAGTGTTTGAGCACAAACAAGAACAACAACATTAATAATTGCAACTCTCTGGCGCTTGGCTGATGTAAGCTTTTAATAATTAACAAGTCTTTGTCTCATCCCCTGGAGGGTACACTCCTATTATCCAACTAAGTTACAAACGGGTAATTATGTTGACACTGGATGGTCAAAACAGTTGCTTCCGAACATCTCCGGGCCCGAACTTTAAGACCCAATTTCAATCAATCCAGCTTACATACGACATCCGCCTCAGTTAAAGGGAAGACATGGCATTTCCACTTATTTATTTTTAAAATGTTCTCTTCTCATTAGAGGATTACTGCTCTTACCTCCTGTGTTTACATATTAGTGCTAATCCAATTGAGTCAACAAGGGCACTTAGTACTGGCTAAGAACTGAGTCTGGGGGACTTAACTTGGGAGGGAGTGGTTATTAATTTACTTCTTCTGATTTTTAGGCTTGAAGGGGAAAATAGTTTTTGGAACATCTGTTATGACAAATCAAGCATTGAGAGCATTTAGTCTTGTCTGAGATTGAGCTCAGCTGCGGTGAGTGTTGGCACTGTTGTGAGGTGAGCACAGTTCTAGAACCTTCCTACAGAGGGAGCCCCTGGTTCTAAGTCTGTCCAGGAGGACCAACTTGTCCTGCTACACAAGACACATGTCCAGGAACATGAGAGAGGTGGTGCATGACAAACAAGCATCCAAAACAGTCTCTTCGAACATAATATCTACACGCGATTATAATAGGAACTATAAGCACAAAGATTTTTAGTCGGTGTGTTGACGAGCAGCGGTTGCCGCGGTAATGAGAGGGGTTGAACCCTTGGCTCTTCCTTGACCCTTTCTCCTCACCATCATCCCCATGACATCAGTCAGGATCTTTGACCTGAGGGGCACGCCCTGTCAGCTGAAACTAATTAGGGTTTGATCACTTGTGACTGTTACAACAACCAATAAAGCAATAGTCACACAAGAGAGGCAGTTTTAATAGGCCTATGGTTGTAAATTGGCATAAAAAAAACAAATAATTAGGTAAGAAAATGAAGACAAAGGGAAGCTTTAGTATATGTTTTAGGAAGTGAAGTCTATGATTATGCTGCACATTACACACAAATCTAACACTGTACATTTTCCTTAATAAGAAATTATATGCTCTTTGATGATCAATTTCCCTCATCATACTGTACTACACTTTAACAAGGCCTGAAATACCTCTAGATATCCCTCCTAAAGCTCTCCTGAAATCCTCCAATACTGGAGAAATATATATGATACTCTATTGGCTCATCAGAGGTGCAGTATGTGTGTAGTTAGACCGTTTATCTTCCCCTAATTAGTTATAGATCAATAAAGCAATTGATTTTGCAATTCACCCAGAGCTTTAGCCGAGGTGTCAAACCATAAACAAAATGCTATGCAATTCAACCATTAGACACAAAGAGAGACAGGGCTCTTCAAATTTCCCTATAGACTTCGGACACTCTTTTCCTTGGCTGACACCGCCATTAGCATATCTGCTCTGAATTTGGCTTTAGCATACAGGGGGAACCATATGGTTTAGGCAAGCAAACAAACAGTATCACATAGCTCCTACTGTGTTGAACCAACAGAGCTTGATAAACATATCAGAGCTTAAATCAGGGTTTGATCTCATAAATAATCGACGTGGCTTTAAAGGAGGAGATAATGCATCCATAGCTCACTCTGGAGCACGCCCGGTGACATGTTGTGTTTTGTCAGAGGTTCTTTCCAAGCAGCTTCATCATTAATCATTTGTCCCTCTCCTCTCCTCTCCTCTCCTCTCCTCTCCTCTCCCTCCTCTCCTCTCCTCTCCTCTCCTCTCCTCTCCTCCTCTCCTCCTCTCATCTCATCTCCTCTCCTCTCCTCTCCCCTCCCCTCCCCTCCCCTCCCCTCCTGTCCTTACCTCTCCTCTGGGGTTGTGCTGATGGTTTCTAATTAAGTAGTGGCTGGTGTCAGGGATGCTGAGAGACATGTTATCATAACCAGGGTACCATGGACACAGACATACTGCAATTGGCACCAGAAAAAAATTCACCATCTTTTCCTTGACAGGGATACATCCCAACAATACATATGATATGCCTTTCCAAAGTAATAATCAAGTGATGTTTGGGTAGGGAAGGAAGCAGAAAAAGGGTTCAAACAGCAGGAACCACAATGTAAACTACAGAATGGTTTGGCCTTGTTCCCGATAAACCAGTGCCCCATTCGGGGTAAAAGGATTTTCCACTTGAGTGATGTATTCCATCTTAGAGGAGAAAGGATTTCAGTTGAGTATCATGACAACCAAATGAATGTGCAATCTTATCTTAATAAGTTAAAAAATAATGATGTTTTTGCATTTCATTTGGGCATTAGTGGAGTGGTCATAAATTGTAATTGGTTATTCTTGCAGAGGCAGAAAAAATGGGTATTGTGAATGAGGGGTGCTTTGTCTGAGGTAGAGACATCACATCCCAGTAAAGTAACACCCATTAAAACCTAATTTGCACCTTTAGGCAGTTCATTAATACATTGAATGGTAGAATCACACCAATATAGCTTCTGCTCACTTCAGGGCATGTGCAGAACCAGGCTCTATTCACCAAAACACTCACCATAAAACCTCATTTTCACTATAGAATTAGTTACCAGCAGTGATGACATGTGCTAGCGCGAGATAAGAGGACACATGAGTACTATTGTATTGTGAACTGACTGTAGATCATCTATACTATTATCAAAAGCCATACACTGATTATACAAAACATTAAGAACAACTGCTCTTTCCATGAAAAGACTGACCAGGTGAATCCAGATGAAAGCTATGATCCCTTATTGATGTCACTTGTTAAATCCACTTCAACCAGTGTAGATGAAGGGAAGGATTTTTAAGCCTTGAGACGATTGAGACATGGGTTGTGAATTTGTGCCATTCAGAGCGTGAATGGGCAAGACAAAAGATTTTAGTGCCTTTGAACGGGGTATGGTAGTAGGTGCCAGGCGCAATGGTTTGAGTGGGTCAAGAACTGCAACTCTGCTGTGTTTTTCACGCTCAACAGTTTCCCATGTGTATCAAGAATGGTCAACCACCGAAAGGACATCCAGCCAACTTGACACAACTGTGGGAAGCATTGGAGTCAACATGGGCCAGCATCCCTGTGGAACGCTTTCGACACCTTGTAGAGTCCATACCCCGGTTTGGTATACTCAGTGTGTATTGCAGTAATTCTAGAGCAGTATGCGTCTCAGTGCACCTCAGTGAATGGGGACAGTGACACACAAAGGGGTAAGAGGCCGCCCTGCTTCTTCTAGGTAGGCCTATAGTGGTCCTATCAACCCTCTCTGGCGTGGCTGTGGCTGCAGTTCTGCCCCCTGCCAGCAGGTGACCAATCCTCTCTGTCCCCAATGGGCCGTTGTGTCTGTGGTGACTCTGTGAATTTCCCTTTCTTTTCATCATCACTCTCTGATGTCCAGCTGGTCCTGTCAACACCTTCTTACAGCAGGCAATTCATCGCAACACACTGGCAGCTGAGACCCCCGTGATGAACTTCAATCTGCCGTTCGCAGAGGGGGCTGCACCCTGAGTTGGGCTAATCAAGGGAAACACCCCTTGCAAGGGGGAGGGCTTCCACAGACAGATTGAGCCCAAGTTACCCTATAATTATCCTCCCACTGCCCCCTCTGCCGCAAGCTGCTGTATCTGAACCCGGCACACAGACACTCGCGTGATTACTTTCCGATCTGTTTAACCTTAAACAACAACAACACACCGTCCGTTTCTATTACACCCGTAAACAATTAAGTTTTGGAGCAAGCATTAAGAAGGCTCAGATCAAGAAGCATTTTCTATGCTCTCACACGATAACAGTGCAAATGTCTGTTGCCGGGGGTTTCGATTATTTCCAAGTTGGTAGAAAAGTCCCTGGGGGGAAGTTCTCGGGGCTTCTGAATTTGATTAAAGCATCTGTACAGCTGATTACTTGGAGTGAGGCACACAGGTTGGCGCATTTTGGGACTGGAGTGGAGACCTGACAGGGTCATGTTTAACATGTCCACAGGCAATCAATTCACCTTAACCCCTCCTGGTACTCCAGCCCTCTCCACCTAAGCTGTCCTTAATAACCAGGCAATGGTGAATTACTGATAAGGCGTGGACGTCTCTGACCTATATATCCTCCCCTCTATATATTGGAAAAATCCATCCGCAGAAAGAAATGTACCTTTTTCTAATGCATATAAATAGTGAAATTAAACAATCCGACGCATTGAAAGCCTGTGAAATTCAATTTTAAATCACAGTCACCTAAATGTGTGTTTGCTGTCCAATTTAGAACAAATGCATGCACCTATTTGATCCATTTATTTTCTTAATAGAGGTTATAGGTGTTTGTGTGTAACCCCAGTATCTGAATTCAATTGCAATTTTGGATGTCATTGCATCCACTACTTTGTTGTATTATTGAAATTAAGCAAATACAGTACAAACCTGTTTCAGTATTGTTTTGTATCAATACTAGTAAGAATATTTAATTAGATTTAATTTATTTTTATCTGACGTTATACCTTGGAAAATGTTATGTAGCTATGTGGTTACATTGCATTTTTCTTAATGTCAGTGACCTCTATGTAGGTTTTTACTTAACAAGCATGCAGAGGGTTCCACATATGCCCCCATTTGACAGTGACTAATTGCCCTAAGGACGCGAGCTGCTTGTTAGGCCAAAGGAAGATTCACTGGCTCCTCACCCGAGCGAAATTCATTATTTCTCCCTTTCTTTTCACCGCACCTTCTCCTATGAAGGTTAGAATACCATATTAAAATATATTAGGAAACAGGCTATTTTGTTCATGCTCACTTCTGAATGTGTTTCTTATTTGTGTAATTATTTAAAAGACCTTATTGACATTTTATATTTTACATATACTTTGTGAATGATGAAAAGATTGCAGTGCTTTACTGTTGGACTTGTTGTCCCCTATTTGGCTTTGCCACATCTCAAACTTGTCTCTTTTTTCAGTGAGTCCTCTCTGAATGGAGCTCTTTGACTGAGGTACCTGTGCAGCTGTCAGGGCCATGGCTGTTTAGACAATTAGAAATGTGAAACAAGAGGGGTTAGAGAATCACTAGGAACATCAATCTGTCCCGGAAGTTGTGCTCTCACATTACCAGCCTGCTGTTTTGGTATTTATGCCACTGTTTACCCGGAGCACACAGTGGGGTCCAGCAATCAATCCTGACAGGACTACATTAGATTTGTTGATGCTGGTGGTGTGATGTGGTACATTTGTAGTGTAGTTAGGTTTTCCACTTGTAAAATCAAAGTTGAAGTGTCCCCAAAAACAGATAGCAAAAGTGATTGGACCTAGGATGCACCCTTGTGGTACACCTACTTAAACCTGACCTGTATATGTGTATTTTGAAGGAAGATGTGAGCCTGCATTTTTCCTTTGAAAACAAAACACTCCCATTCTCTCCTCCCCTTTCCTTTTTAATCTGCCTCCTTGACTGCCTTACTATGTTGTCAACTTTACCTCGATCCACCTTCCCCCAACCAGCCGTCCAGCCAGCCCCGGTGCTGTAGCTGTCCCTGGACAGATTTCAGCGTTTAAATTTGAAAATGATTTGTCCTGCCCTCTTAATAATAGATGAGAGAGCAGAGTCAGAGTCCCTTCAATAAACTCTCTCCTCACTTTAATTAGTGAACAAAAAAACCCAGCCTGCTGAGGACTCTGGCTTTGGCTCCGTGTTGGTAATTAAAACTGAAACCACCAAAAGGAGAGGAGGAGAGGAGGAGAGAGGGAGGAGATGGAGGAGAGGAGGAGAGAAGGCTCTATTTTTAACGGGCCGGCTGTTTGGTGCTGAGTGCCCGTATAAGGTTGTGCAATAAAGAGTGATAATGAAGGTGTGAGACCTCTGGGGGCCAGCTGGGCGCTTGCTACAAAGGCTGCTCTCACACCAGACTGAAATACAGGGAGCAATTAGAGGCGGCAGTGCATAGACTGGCCACCAGAGATTAGTTAACACCTCACCAGCTTTGCTTCAGCTTCAGCTTCAGCTTCAGGACAGGCAAATGCTTGTTTTCTCTCCACCGCGACCGCTTTTTAAATATAACAGACTAGTGCCTTAATTTGGAGATTTATTTCATTTAATTGTCATTTGAAGGTTGGCAATGCGCAAATGTTGTTTTGCCATAGGAGCTGTGCCCCGACAGAGGTATTCTCATCATCTTTCACCTTTTCAGGATTTTAAGCACATCCAATATGAATCTTTTTTTATTATTATTTTCAAAGCTTTTTTCCTATATGGGTTTAAAGTCCATGACATGCAGTAGCTGAGCTGTAGAAGACCTTAAGCCCAAGAACCAATCAAGAGGACATTGTTAATGGAGGCCACATATAAGCCGTTAAGCCAGTATATGCATAATGTTATTTAATTGGAGTCATAAAAAGCCAATTAACCCCACCCTCTCTCTCTCGCTTGTGCTCTCTCTCTCTCTCTCTCTCTCTCTCTCTCTCTCTCACACACACACACACACACACACACACACACACACACACACACACACACACACACACACACACACACACACACACACACACACACACACACACACACACACAGTGTGTATATTTTGTGTGATATTAATTGAGTAATTGAAGTTATGTTGTTTAATTTGCCAACAGGTTTGTTTCATCATGCAACAAAGCCAATGATCATACAAAATCCTTTTCAAATTCCCATACTATGGAGTTGATGAGAATCGATAACTCCTGATGTGAATCAGTCTATCTATAAATAGGGACAGTAAAAAATACTGGTGGCTCCCATTGAGATCTGCAGAATAGAAGGAACCCCAGGAGGATGGACCCCCATGTGATCACCCTCTTTCTGACTCTTTATTCTCTGTGAATAAAGGGATTCTGACAATATATTTGCTCTCAGGAAAATAGCAACGGTGGACCGCAATATTGGATCTGTCAGATTCAGGCCATTTAAATTTCAATGCAAGTAAAGTGGAGGGAAGCAGACACTGTTAAATATGATGCTTGAATGAAAATCTAAACCCTCCAATACCTCTAAGCAATGTACCTCAATGAGATGAATTAACTGTAAATGGCTCATTCTCTGTGTGAGTGTCTTCCAATTTAAAATCTCATTATTCCTATAAGATCCTGAACAAGGTGACTCTTAGGATAGATCGAATAAGTGAAGATAATCTTACCGGACAGTTTTATGCAAATAGGAAATGTATTGAATCAACTAAAAAGGAGAATGGGGAATCAAATAAGCTAAGAAAGCTTGGTGAGGTTGAAAAACACCATGAATGGTGTTTTCTCATCAGTATCTCAGCTCAGTGCTTCATAGCAGTGCATGAGAAGTGTTTCGTAGCAGTGCTTCATAGCAGTGCATGAGAAGTGTACAGTGTATTAATTCAAAGCACTCTGTCATTTACCTTGCATTCCGTATATTCAAAGCACCAGGGGACTTCACTGTCTGAGTCTTTATGAGACAGGTAGAATATCTCAGTGCTTATTTTCAAATTACAAAGCGGCTTCACCACCTTAGATAACATTGTAATCTATACCCTCATTGAAGATTGCCTCTATTACTAAGGTGGTTAGGTTAGTTCGTTTAAAAAAGAAAGATGATTCAAACCACCAGCGAGAGTGACAGTAGTAGCCACTAATGACTGTTTTGTTGGAGAGCTGCCACAGACAGGGATTGATTATCAGCCGATCCCCGTTCAGGAATGTGAAGTTCCCCTCAGGTTCATCAATAATTCATGACATCAATAATGTAACGTTCATTACACAAAAAAAATATGAACTTTTGCCATGGTTTGCATTGCAGACGGACGAATATAAAGCCAACACAGTGAGCGCTGTAATTTGTTCTCGACCCCAAGGGTGAGCACAAAGGACAAATGCAATCATACAATTAACGTGCCCACCTGAATAGATAAAGCTTGCAGATAGAGGAACTTCCAAAAAGGCCACGCCTGTTATTAAGATGGGGAAATAATGTTGTATTTATTAACCCAAGAGATGAACCTTAGATGAACCTATGTATCTAACGAGTTTTTTAACCAAATGTCAATATCTTTAAACAGTTGATGTGTTTAGTAGGTCATTGGAAATGTTATTTAATAGCCTTTCGTTCATACATTTGAGTCTAATCATTCATTTCATGTTTCCTACCATTCAATGATAAAGGAAAGTTCTTACATTACCTTTTCACTGTAACTTCACTTTTTCAGAGCCGACGTAATTTACCACACAAAGAATTCTCAAGAGAGGATTTTTTTTGTAGAGTGGATTTGCCAAGACTTACAGCAAAGACAGCTGTGTGTCAGGCGCTCTGAGCTACTGTAGGCCCCCCATCACTCCATATTAGGACTCCTTTGAACATAAGTATACTTCATTCTGAGTTGGTGACATGCCGTGTGAATCTGTGGATGTGAAATTATACACATTTGGGCACAACCGCTTGGAATTAGTGGATGAGAGATGAGACGGAAGGCGAAACTATAAAGAAGATGGCTAAGAATCACGGAGCTGTATGTTTTATGACTTGAACAAATTTCCCAGACAAAAATGCCATCCATTTTCATGTGTGCTGACTACAAGTGTCAACGCCGTGTCTGATGAAGTGTCTGCGACTTCCTAATTGTTAATGCATATGGTGGAGGGTTCCACAGTGTACTTCTTCAGCATCTAAAATAATCTGATTACACCTTCAATCCCAAACAATTCTTCACTGACTCAATACATGTGACAACAACTGGGTAAAAAAGTTAGGGGAATTTAACAAACAGTGGAAAACCTTATCAGAGGCTAATGCATTCTTGGTGTAGGGGCAAAAAGTGAAACAATTGATTTTCCAGGGCTGTCAGAAGGTTGGCAGAGAGGGGAACCAAATCTGTGGTCAGGAGGAGCAGGCTGTGAAGAATCTCTCCTTCCTACTTCCTCTCCTCTGTCTTCCCAGGTAGAGTTGATAGGCTGGATCAAAGCTGGACATGCTGGATCGGTGACACTGTGACCTCTCGCCATACATCTCTGACCAGTCAGGAAGAAACCCATCCCTCAACACAGACAAAATGTTAGGTTTGTATCTAAATCGTATGTTTACCACAATACCCATTTTGATTGAATATGCAGATGTGGTTGACCTTGACATAGCTATACGCGGGGGTTATGTTGAACTTATTTTATTCCTACAGGTAATGTGATTGCGGAAATGAGAGCTGTTGAGTTCAAAGAGCTGAGATTGAGGTTGATACCTGGCCTTAGTATAATAGTATGTGCAATTTGACGTGAAAAAGTAGTCTCAGCACTGTGTGTTTATGGCACAACACCACTCCAGACTTACCATCCTGTTTGATTTGACGGTATATTAATCATTTCTGTCAATAAAAAGCGTGATGAATGGAAATTTCCGGGCCGACCATCAATAAGTAACCATGAAACCAGCACAAATTAACCTCTAAATGTCATGGGAAAGCTCAATACCATATCCATTATCCACTTAGAGGTAGAACATTTTCATATTATTTTGTTGCTCTATAGACTAAAGACTAGGCCAGACACACAATGAGTGTGAAACAAATAGTTCAAATCTCTGCTATACTTTTGTCTGGAGCATGACAAAAGCCATATAGGCCAATTAAAGATTTAAAATACACGCTTCATTAATTCCATACAGACATGTAAACAGTACATTTTAAATGCTTACCAAAATTCTCTGTTTCTAGTGTATTTTTCCCACATTCATTGTAATATTCTACTTAGGCAAATCATTTGAATTATGAATTCATAGCCTGTGACCTTGTGCTCTAATTATTGCCTTGTATTCATGGAAATACCTCTGCCTCCACACAGAAGTGTGTACTTTTCAGAGAATACCAGAAATCCATTAGAGTAAAAGGTGTAAGCTAATTTTTCTCTGCCTGGTTTTAATGCAACATAGCATTTTATTTTTAACCTCAGCTGTCATTTTATGGTAAACAACGGCCGAGTTATTCTACTACGGGTGCCCTAATAATGGTTCTAAAAAGAACTCAACTCTCTTTCACAATGTCAATGGTATGACCACCACATAGACATACTGACCCAGTGACCCTACGTCCATTAGATTTAGTACTTGTTTTAATGCTTATTATTTTTTACAGTGGTGCTTTACCACTGATAGTGTGTTTGTAGCTAATGTTGTTTCAGCAGTTCCAGCAGTATGACCTGGTCACAAACAACAGAAACGACCGAGAAAACAGCTCTGAAATGTGATCCATGACAGCTCGTTCCTTCTACCTATTGAAATGTTGACGATAAGGGCCGTAAAGCAGCACACTAACGCAGAAGAGAGTAAGTCTATGTCATTGCTATCACTTCCAGTGTCAATATCAATAGAAATGTCAACAGTGAAGAGTTGCCAGCACCTTGTGTCAGATAATCAGAGGAAGTAGTAGGGCTTATTATGTTTATATATCTCACCTGATCCCTGGCAGAGTATCAAGTGTGTCCACATATTGGTGATAGGTAGCTATGCTGTGTTTTCGTAATAACTTTATCAGTCTCAAAACAAATGTAGCTGCAGAGAGGACGTATATGATGACTGAGCGGAGGTTCACATTTCCTAAAGATATTTATTCCGTTGTTTATTTCACCATGACATTTAAAACAACAACCCACTGTATCCTCTCTGAATGTTAATACACATGAATCAGTTCCGGATGTGTTGCTCTTTGGAATTTGTTTTCAGTTGAGAATTATGAGAAATAGTCATTTGTTCACAGAGGAGCAATATTGCATTTTATTTTTTAATACATTTCTGTATTCAATAGTTCTAAAGTTTTTCTCAATATAATATTCATAGTGGAGTGAGTGCCTGTATGTGTGTGTGCATGTGTGTGAGTGTGTGTGTCTGTCTCACTGTCTCTGTCTGTCAGTACAGTACACTGATATTTCCAAAGGGATGCCTATTTATAATGTAGCTCAGTCATTTGCAGTAGGTTTGTAGATACAGTATTTCCATGTTGTCTCAATCTCAGAACAGCAGGATATGGTATTAGACGAAAGCCATTAATACTGGAGAATATAGACATTGCAGCTCTTGGTTATGTATTGTGTGGCTTTGTCAGAGAATTCCTATTGTTTTACATACTGTACAGTTCTCGCTTTACAAGGCACTGTTGTTGTACAATGTAATACATGCTGACATTTTAAAACACAATTTGAAATGACAAAGAAAAGGTTATTCCATTTCATCTCTGTGCTCAGCTCACAGATCTACACTGACTCCTCAACCAAGGAAATGATGTATCACACATGTGTTCTGTAATCCTGTTCCCTTTTTCACACATTTTGGTGAAAAACAGGTATATTCACACTGTACTGTAGTTTGGACATGCAATGGGGCATCTATTGTCTCGGAATATGTTTTCTTCACATTTGCTGACTTGATCTTCCTAGACCCCTCGCATGTAAGCCCTGGAATCTTTAGGAGTATACTTGATTGGTCTACTTTACAGAGAGGGGAGACATAAAAAGGCGTTTTAAAATAATGGTATTCGATCACTTCCTGTGAGGTTATATCCTTGCATCTGATTGGTGCTGTGTGTAGTCAGGTGTCTGTGTTGCTAGTACAGTGTTGTGTCTAGACCATAGAATTAGCATTACCATTCTACTCCTATGGTCTACACCTCACCTGAGATAGTGATGGAATGCCTGTTCAAAGAGTGAGTTTCTCCTGATTGCCGTATGTCACAAGCACAGAGGCTTGAGACGACTGCACACAGCCAACGACAGGCTGATACTGCACAAATCAGCCTGCTAAAACACCCTTGTTAACATTT
The DNA here is from genome assembly GCF_023373465.1 of Oncorhynchus keta. Classification (NCBI taxonomy): domain Eukaryota; kingdom Metazoa; phylum Chordata; class Actinopteri; order Salmoniformes; family Salmonidae; genus Oncorhynchus; species Oncorhynchus keta. The sequence goes on from NC_068452.1 coordinate 23,111,637, forward strand.
TAAACCTACAGAATCATAAAAGGTGATGCCAGGGAATTTCGCACTCGCATTCCCCCTTGAATCATACACACTTGATTTGCTATTCCAAATCTAGAACATAAATAAGGCTTCACGGCTGCAGCATGAAACTCAACTAAAAAAAAGCTTGAATAGATTTTGAATTTTAAAAGCAAGATCAAATGAAAATCACACAAAGGAACGGGGAAGTGGAATTGAAAGTGTGATACAGAGGAGGGGGGTGAGGATGGAAACAGGATTAGGCTCCACAGGCCTGGTTCCCACAGATTGCTTGAAATGGGGAAGAGATTTAAAGCAGGTACTGTGTGTTGACAGGTTGGGTTTTGCACAGGCATTTCCCTTCCCTTTTTTCAGCATGTCGTACACATTTAACCAGACCCATGTCAAAACCTGTTTACATGTAATCAAAAGGAGCGGAACATGTTCAAATCGGGTAAGCCACTGACAGAGAAACTCGGATGATTTGACAGTTTGAGTGTTTGTCTCGCTTTTGACATTACACTGTGAGTTTATGGCATGCTGAAACGTGATCTTTACTGTCAACCGTAATTCATCATCCGACTCTAGACAGCTGCATTTCTTATGCTGCTACTGATGAGGATATTCATGATTATGAGTATATCGCTTTTATAGAGGTAATAACCCATGGGCTTCCGTTGTTGTATGCTATTGCTAGTAGCAGTTGCTGTATATTTTTCAGAGGGAACATTTTTGGCTTGATGTTTTTAACAAACACACATGTTTGAGTATTTCCCAGTGTGTCAGCAGGTTTTGCAGATTAAACTGTTTCATGTTTAATGGGATAAAGAGGAACATGAGCTTCTATCCAATCCTGGGCCAATTTAGTATTTTTAATGCAATTTGTAGACTCCCTGAGCTAGTGGGATTTGTTCCATACTGTTAGATGGAGAGTCAATTACACAGTACCTCTGAAGTGTATTTTGGTTGAGGAACTGCTCATCTGGCAATATATCTACTTAGTAAGTATTTAATGTATGTTAGGGTGGACTGATGGAAATACAGTGACAAACTGGTTTCCAATTCCATCCATAAATCCTGAGAAGAAAAAAATGAAATTAGATATGAAGTGGTAAACTCTATCTAGATTTCCAAACACACGATGAACTTCCTGTTGGGCCAATGCACATTTAAAAAGGGTTGGACATTTAAATGTTATGTCATATACAGTACCAAAGGGATACATATTCAAATCCTAGTAATTATTGTATGGACCTCAGTAACGGTACTCTTTGTCCAACTAACTGTAAACCCAAAGCCTTAATTCTAGTACTGTATATAGTCTATAGTACCTATATGGTCATTTGTGGTCCTTTGTAGCTCAGTTGGCAGAGCATGGCACTTGTAATACCATGGTAGTATGTTTGATTCCCGGGACCACACATATGTAAAATGTATGCGCACATGACCGTAAGTCGCTTTGGATAAAAGTGCTAAATGGCTAAAAATGTGCATTCATTATATATATTATGATTCAAAACATCCCATATGATTAATTATGGACTTGAAGCATTACAAATGACTTACCAGATAATGTTAACAAATATTCTCCCTCAAGGGCTAATTATTAATAATTTAATATTCTTTCCAAATATTATTCTACCCACCTACCGGGAGAGAATCTTTTTCTCTCTCTTTTCGTTTTGTGATCATACATAATTTAGTCCCTGGCCACATCTAATAAATGATGTTGACATATGCTCTAGGAGAGAGCACTGCCTGGAAGTGGTGGCTGATAAGCTTCTTTGCATTCTCACTGGATCCAATTTTGTCCTATCAGTGCGTGTGTGTGGCTCTGCTCACATGGTCCACTAGGTTAGGACTTGAGATGTCCTGGGGCTTGTGATTAGCGAGAGCTCTGTGGGGGAGAGAAAAAAGAATCCTATAGCAACACCAAATTACTGCCAATGCTTTATTTGACTGTCAGTGCTCTGTTTTAGATGTCACTGGACCTACTGCCAGGTGTCATTCATGTTTTGTCAAACATACTGTAATTGTTTCATTTCATATGCCCTCCATTGGTCCATTGCTAGCCTAGTTAGCTTGTTAGGTTCCCTGATGAGTCATAAAACAGAAAGAACCCAGAATCAGACATCATTCCTATAACCTGAGATTATAGGCTACACTGATCCATCATTAACTCAATCACTAATAAACACTCAGTGCTAATGATAGAAAGTAATAGAATACTTGTAATATTACAGTAATGCAGTAAAGGAAAATGAATAAATAAATACATTACCAAATGGTTTATCAAGCATGTTGTTGTTTAGGCTGTGTTTAGTTAGTGGTCCCTCTGATAAAGGGAGAAGGCCTTTCGCTAGACTGTTCAACGTCCCCCAGATGCTAAAGGAATTTGAATGGCCTCTAACGTTGCGAGGGGAGAGAATCAATTCAATCAATTCCTTCCTATCAATTGTTTGTTCTTTTTTCTGCTGACCACACCTCAAGGATTAATATTTGATTAGCTTTTAGGAGAAGTGGAAAGTACTTATTAACCTTATTTGTCAATCTGTCAGTGCCTCTGACTCTGTGGACTGGCCCTTGCTGCAGGGATCCAGGGGGGGGGGGACTTGAGGGAATCACATGTTCTCCCTTTGCCTGCTCTGGACACTTCATCATAATTAGACGTTTGGGCCTCTATGACACTTGACTCCCAATCGTTCACACTGAATAAAGCCTGTATATAGATGAGATGAGATGTTAGAGCTAAATCATTCTGAACTGTAATGCCTTGCTGAAAACGGCCCAGTAACTAATCTCAATGAAGAAGCCATCTTGTGTCATATCCTCATGCCCATTCACTGCCTCATGCCTGGGCTTCTTATTCTTCTTACTTTATTTGTAAATACAATGGTCTTTATTGTTATTCAGGTCACTTTTCATTAACTTGCGTGAAGATAAAGCATTTCCCCATTTGGAAATTGATAAGTTAACTTCTGTACTGTAAGCAGACCATTTTTCATTTGTAATTTTAATTAAGTCTTCTGCACAGGATTGAAATTGACTGTTTGTATAATTGTTCATTATACATCTTGTTTTCTACAATGGGGAAATTAAAAATGCCCTAAATGGATCAATTTGAGGCATGATTAGTCTTTTTCATCCCAAATGTATAATTGCTTACTGCTGGGGTAGAGCGTTACAACAAACTGAAATTGATATTGCCTATATCAAAATGTTTATTCCTTTGGAAATATTAATTAGATGGGAAAGAATGAATTGCTATTTTGCTGTCACAATCGAGTGGAGAGAGTGTGAAATAGATTTTTTGATGAAATTTAGGTTCGTTTTGCCCTCAATTTCTTGGCAGGTTTTGAGATCATACTTTCATTGTTTGAATTCCCTTGAGATTAGTTGTGGTGTGACAATTGCAGAAAACAAATCAACCATCAAAACAGTCAATGTTTTGTGACTAGATTTACAATTTAAAGCCAATTCATGGCTTTAACCAATGGCCTTACTGAGAAATGAAGTGCTTTAAGTAATTAAGTCAGCCTGAGTGAGTGCTATGATTATGCCTCTGCATTTCACTCATATCAACACAAAAATAATTATAATTCTGAATTATAAAACCATACAAATCCCAAAGTATGAAAGCCCACCAAATGTAGTGACCGTTACCTTTGTCTACTCAATGCAACTATTGCATCATGGGAAATGTGCTAGACAATGAGACTAGCTTCTTTATCTAATGTGTGTTTTGGTTAAAAGCCTGGAGTGGGCTTGTTGTGTCTATAATGCTAACCCCTCTCAATGCTCATTGGAGGCCTCTCAGATCCATCTCCCCAGCTCAGCCTAGTGTTATCTGTGATCGTACACCCCCATGCTATCGAGCTCAGTCAAAGACCATCCCACGGTTAGCAGTGTTAATTACAGATCCTTTGATGTGATAGAACACAGCCCTGTACAGATTGATTACTCTTTGAGCTAAGTTGTCTACCAATTACTTAGACAATTAGCCAACTAATTAAAATACTTACCCGGTGCATTGAGAAGGAAAGAGGAGCGGTGCTGTGAGAAGCTCCCTTGATATATGAGCTGCCAGGGATTTTCTAGTGTCTCAACTCACACAGTGAAAAGCTGAGGGAAAGTAGACATACGATGAAGTTCAAACACAGGATACCGTATGAGCTAACAGACTGTGATGATAATGTAACTGTCACCTATTTCACTTATGGGAGAGGGAAGTGCATCTGAGGGGCAGGGGGGTTTGACAGGGGGGCACTCATGTTATTTTTCCAGAGGTGGCCACAGAGCTCAGCGTCTCTACAACCAGCAGGCTGCTGAACGAGAAGGTTAAGTATCGATGATTATCTGAGGACAGTGGCAGGTGCTTCTGAAATGGATCAAATGTGTCCCCCATGGCCGCGTCTGGCGTCATAATACAGGCCTACATGCTCTCTCTGTGTTCTAGTTTGACTGTGCACACCCACCATTTGAATGGGATGAGACGTTTTCTCGTAGCAGACAACTGACTGCGGCTTGTCACGCTCATTACTGTGTCCCTCTTCCACCAGCTGGGCGGCTCTATTATGCTATGTCCTTTGTGATGGTAATAGTGTGTTATCTGTGCAAGTGACGAAGAAGCAAGGGACAATGGGGTGTAGACAGGCAGTAATTTATGCAGCTATGATTGTTTTTGATGATGTCGATAATAATGCCGTCTCTCCAGAGAGTTTGAGGTTTTGTGAAATTACAACAATCTTCGCATAGCCTCTGATCTTCTACTGTTGAGTAAATAATTTGTGCTGTAAAGTTGATCAAAACTGTAATCATATGCTGAATGAAGATATAACATAGGGTTATGGTTTATGAAGTGGTTTATTTTGCCCCTCTCTTCTCTTTATGCTTCATACAACTCCGTGGTTTTGACAGGCTTCCACTGGCACAGGTATCCCATGTATGATTGAAGTTGTCAGGGCAGGTTGGATCGAAGGGGGGGGGGGGGCGCGGGCTTCATCCTCTAATCACCGCCGATATAAAACAATCTAAGCACCACTTAACCGGAGCAGACGCCCTGTTATGGCTCGCCAAGCCCTGTCTCCATTAATCAATCGGCTTCAGACCATCTCAAGAACTGGGATGCAAATGCATGTTAATGCTAAAGGTCTCATTTCCCTGTGTTTTTCTGCTCTCCTGTGCCTCTTTCCGGTAACCTACTTGTATCGCTGAGGGCCTGATCAAATCAAGGGAAAATGTGTGGTGAATTGACAACAGTACTTGACTCTTTAGCATGGGGTTAGAGAAATGGCTAACAATATATTTGAAAGATCCATGCTAAGCCTATCCTAATGCTATCATTAAATATTCTATCTGTATGAACAGTCATATGTCATTGTGACTGTGCGTGGCAAAAGGAGCTTACAAAGTGATGATATATGATTCCATTGTTATAAACTGTAATAAGTGGTCTGAACAGGTGTCATGTTTACGAAAGCATCATACATACTTAATGAAACATACACTATATATACAAAAGTATGTGGACACCCCTTCAAATTAGTCGATTTAGCTATTTCAACCACACCCGTTGCTGACAGGTGTATAAAATCGAGCACACAGTCATGCAATCTCCATAGACAAACATTGGCAGTAGAATGGTCTCACTGAAGAGCTCAGTGACTTTCGAAATGGCACCGTCATAGACTGCCATCTTTCCAACAAGTCAGTTTGTCAATTTCTGCACTGCTAGATTTGCCTCGGTCAACTGTAAGTGCTGTTATTGGTAAGTGGAAACATCTAGGAGCAAGTCATGGGCCACACAAGCTCCCAGAACGGGACCACTAAGTGCTGAAGAGTGTACAAATTATCGGCCCTCGGTTGCAACACTCACTACCGAGTTCCAAACTGCCTCTGGAATCAACGTCCGCACAAGAACTGTTCGTCGGGAGCTTCATGGAATGGGTTTCCATGGCCGAACAGCCGCACACAAGCCTAAGATCACAATGCGCAATGCGAAGCGTCGGCTGGAGTGGTGTAAAGCTCACTGCCATTGGACTCTGGAGCAGTGGAAATGCGTTCTCTAGAGTGATGAATCACGCTTTACCATCTGACAGTCCGACGGATGAATCTGGGTTTGGCAGATTCCAGATTAACGCTACCTGCCCTAATGCATAGTGCCAACTCTAAAGTTAGGTGGAGGAGGAATAATGGTCTGGGGCATGTTTTTCATGGTTTGGGCTAGGCCCCTTAGTTCCAGTGAAGGGAAATCTTAACGCTACAACATACAATGACATTCTAGATGATTTTGTGCTTCCAACTTTCTGGCAACAGTTTGGGGAAAGCCCTTTCCTGTTTCAGCATGACAATGCCCATACAGAAATGGTTTGTCAAGATCGGTGTGTGGAAGGCCTGACCTCAACCTCCTCAAACACCTTTGGGATGAATTGGAATGCCGACTGCGAGCCAGAAGTGTGGAGGCTGTTATAGCAGCAAAGAGGGGACCAACTCCATATGAACACCCTTGATTTTGGAATGAGATGTTTGGCGGGTATTCGGCATGACTTTTGGTCATGTAGTGTAATTCATGATAACAGAAATTGACAAAATATTATAGTTGCTCCTTGTGAGATTTAACCTGAGACTTTTCAAGTTTGTTTGTGGTTTGCTGTATTTTATCAGTAAATGGGTTGTTTTCTAAATGGCTATGCAATGACCCTGCACAGAGGCAGGTAGATGTGACCAAAAGAAAGCCCGTTCTTGTCATTGCTCCCAGAGTCTACTGACTCCCTCCCAGTGATCTTGGCCATGTAATGTCCATCCTTATTGGTGGATGACGTCTGGGAACTGCATTAAATGGGTGTTCACCTCCACTGAGGCTGACCAGCCTCCTTATGAGAGTAACATAAACTAAGACAAAACATCACATTGTTTCTGGTTGCTTAGTTCCACAGTTCTCATTGGCAGGAGCTATTTTGGCCTTATGAGGGGTGGAAGGGTTCCAGTGTCAGTAGGGTCTGATTAATGAGTTGGTATGACTCCCTCCTGCTGCAACGAGCACACACAGTCTAGACTAAGATTACCTCCAAAACCCTCTCTTGCCATGGGAGACAGACATAGCCAAACATTCAGAACTTCAGTCCCAGTGACCTTTGTCTTCTTGAACTTGTTGAAAACACCTTTGTTCCCTGACATAAAAACAAATAGATTTTTAAGACAAGTGAAATCAAGGCACAGAAGTAGGTTCAAACATTGAAAAGGGTAGAAGTCATCCAGAACTTTCAATTTAATTCAACTGTCCCCTCGTGGTTTATCTCTTGAATTCCGTCAAAAAACCCAAAGGAGTCACTCATTGAAGACAAAAAAAAAGGTTGTTCATCGGTCTTAATTTATTTCAGCTGAAGAATCAGGTCACAAATAGACGTTTGTCGTTTTAGAATTCTCTGCTGATCGTCTAACAGTGGAGCTATAACCAGTGAACGACAGCACTTTGTGGCAGAGCAACACCAGTCCCGTGATTTATAGTGTGCAGAAAATCAGATGTGGCTGATTCACGGTTGTCAGTGACACCTCAACGAGTCCATCAAACCTGCTCTTATTTTGAGAAAGAGACTCTTGAATAATGGAAACAGGGTGCCTGTAATAGAAAGTGTATTACAAAACAGCAACACCATAATGAATACGTTGGGTGTCTGGGATGTTTCTCAGGGAATCCTATTTCCTTTTCAGTAAGAGAGCCATGCTGAGAGCCACTCTCTCACCTGACCTTTACTACAAACACTATTCTTATTTCCAATTCCCTGTGAGTGTTGGGAACAGCCGGGGCTCTGCTGGGTACTATAGGACTCAAATTATATCATTTGTCCAATTTGCTATTGTTTCATCCATGTCAGGATAATTTGCTTCGGGTTTCTCTGTAATGTCTGGGGTTTTGACAACGCCCCATGAGAGGCCTGCAATACAGTGTGTGCCCTAGATAGCCTGTTTATCAAGTGCCCCTGCGTTCTGTCAAGTTGACTTTCCAACCAGGATACACCGATGAAACGTACAGCTTCATTTCAGCTCTTCTCTGGAGAAATAACCCAGTGACCACTTGTGGTTTTAATTGGGGCCGAGTTGGTGCGGCAGAGAAGGGTGGTTCAGACGATCAAGAGAGAGCAGCAGTCATTACTCAACAGCTAGAATGACACGCTCCTCTCCCTCAGCAGTCATAGTCCTTCTGAGTCATCTCCTCATCTCTCCTAACAGTTGGACGGTTAGCAGCACAGCTTATTAAATTAGTGTCTTCCCTATATATTATATAAAGTGAGAGGGTGACCTATTGTCCAATCATTGTAATCTCAGACACAGAGCTGCTCTCTCCTTTGCTTGAACAGTCAGCATAGAATAGTCAGAATAGTCAGCATGAGCATTCTGATTCGTTCCACCCCATCCCTCTTTACAAACATCATCCGGGCTTTAGAGGAATTGTACCTACCCAGTGGGGTAAAAAGTCAATATGATTCTATGTGTATGTTTACAAAACTGAAGGACGTTATTAATCATGATTCCATAGCTTCAAGTAAATGGATTTCCTATAAGAGGAGTGCATCATGTGTCTATCCTGTGAGAAGTTCAGTGTTAACAATCGGTGTCCGATTTTGACACGGCATTGGCAGAGCACTCATTAATCACCTTGTGAACTCAGCCATTTTCTGCCTCCTGGGTTCACTAGGCACATGAGTAATAGACAGACAGCAGCCACAGAACGCCATGCAGCCCAGTGAAGACTTCCTGACAGCACCGTCTGGCTTCTCCAAAACATACGGCAGCCTTTTTGCTGTGAGATGGGGACAAATCAGTCGTCTTTGTCATTAATAATGATGAAGTGTTAAAACCTCATCTCCTCCTTCATCTTTAGCAGCCAGGGTGTCATGCTTCTTCAATTAATTGCTTGTGTTCCAAATGTATCTCTGCACATTATCTTGTTCTATCTTTTGATTGCGCGTGCTTAATCCTTATCGTAATTGGCTGTGTTGCGCGCTGCCACTGGGCCAGTCATGTCTCCTACCAAATTAGGCTTAAAATTGTTTTGCTCTGCTTTCTGCTTTTGATGCAGCTCTCTTTAGCTATGAATTTAATATCACAGAAAACCAATTATATGCTCCCATACTGAATAATCTGGACGGGGGGAAAAACAACAAATATAACAACTCTCTGGTGTGACTTTCACTGCATGATCTGCTGTTTGTGCTTCATATAATTGACGATGAGAAGTTCACTTCCAGTGAGATGTTGGATGTAGAGATGCTGCTAGACCCTCCCTCCGTACAGTACAGAAGTGTTGGGAACGGCACAGTAGACAAAGAAGAGAGGCGAGTAATGGTGCCCATCATTATCATAAATGCGCTTCGTGGGTAATGGGGCACTGGTTCTATTTCTGGTTGGGCTGTCAAGCCATTGTTCTTCCTGGAATGGAGCCGGAAAGCTGTTTGTACATTATGAAAGGAATTTACAAGTCAAGATGACATTCTTGACCATTTGAGGAGACAATAAAGACAATCCATTCGTGACATTTATTTCCAGCCAATAGCCCTGTCCTGTTCTATAGTAGGGTGTCAAATCACCTCAGCAGACTAGAGAGATAAATCAGATAACAGATAACAGGTGTGGAGTTATGGACGTTATTTGCAGCTGTGTCATTAAACCAGTTGTTCTAGACCAGAAGTGAGAGATTTGATTGTCTCAAAGGATGCCTTAAATGGATCATGTGAATATTTTTAGGAAACGTAGTGGACATTCTGCAATGGGTACAGTGGGGAGAACAAGTATTTGATTCACCGCCGAGTTTGCAGGTTTTCCTACTTTCAAAGCATGTAGAGGTCTGTCATTTTTTATCATAGGTACACTTCAACGGTGAGAGACAGAATCTAAAACAAAAATCCAGAAAATGACATTGTATGATTTTTAAGTAATTCATTTGCATTTTTTTGCATGACATAAGTATTTGATCACCTACCAACCAGTAAGAATTCCGACTCTCACAGACCTGTTAGTTTTTCTTTAAGAAGCCCTCCTGTAATCCACTCATTACCTGTATTAACTGCACATGTTTGAACTCGTTCCCTGTATAAAAGACACCTGTCCACACACTCAATCAAACAGACTCCAACCTCTCCACAATGGCCAAGACCAGAGAGCTGTGTAAGGACATCAGGGTTAAAATTTTAGACCTGCACAAGGCTGGGATGGGCTACAGGATAATAGGCAAGCAGCTTGGTGGGAAGGCAACAACTGTTGGCACAATTATTAGAAAATGGAAGAAGTTCAAGATGACGGTCAATCACCCTCGGTCTGGGGTGCAAGATCTCACATCATGGGGCATCAATAATCATGAGGAAGGTGAGGGATCAGCCCAGAACTACATGGCAGGACCTGGTCAATGACCTGAAGAGAGCTGGGACCACAGTCTCAAAGAACCATTTGTAACACACTACGCCGTCATGGATTAAAGTCCTGCAGCGCACGCAAGGTCCCTCTGCTCAAGCCAGCGCATGTCCAGGCCCGTCTGAAGTTTGCCAATGACCACCTGGATGTTCCAGAGGAGGAATGGGAGAAGGTCATGTGGTCTGATGAGACATAAATAGAGCTTTTTGGTCTAAACTCCACTCGCCGTGTTTGGAGGAAGAAGAAGGATGAGTACAACCCCAAGAACACCATCCCAACCGTGAAGCATGGAGGGGGAAACATCATTCTTTGGGGATGTTTTTCTGCAAAGGGGACAGGATGACTGCACCGTATTGAGGGGAGGATGGATGGGGCCATGTATCGTGAGATCTTGGCCAACAACCTCCTTCCCTCAGTAAGAGCATTGAAGATGGGTCGTGGCTGAGTCTTCCAACATGACAACAACCCGAAACACACAGCCAGGGCAACTAAGGAGTGTCTCCAGACCTGAACCCAATAGAAAATCTTTGGAGGGAGCTGAAAGTCCCGAAACCTGAAGGATCTGGAGAAGGTCTGTATGTAGGAGTGGGCCAAAATCCCTGCTGCAGTGTGTGCAAATCTGGTCAAGAACTACAGGAAACGTATGATCTCTGTAATTGCAAACAAGGGTTTCTGTACCAAATATTAAGTTCTGCTTTTCTGATGTATCAAATACTTATGTCATGCAATAAAATGCTAATTAATTACTTAATCATACAATGTGATTTTCTGGATTTTTCTTTTAGATTCCTTCTCACAGTTGAAGTGTACCTATGATAAAAATGGCAGACCTCTACATGCTTTGTAAGTAGGAAAACCTGCAAAATCAGCAGTGTATCAAATACTTGCTCTCCCCACTGCATCTCAGGGTTTCCTTTAGCTGAGGAGATCTGAAGTCCCTCACTCCCTACAGTGATAAAACAATGGTGTGTAAGTCATTACGAGGCATCTGGCAAGGCAGCCTCCTGTTACGCTTTATATTATGGATTTTGTTATACCTCTACATTTGTTATTTATTTATTTAACCTTTATTTAACTTGGCAATTCAATTGAGAACAAATTCTTATTTACAATGACGGCCTACCAGGATTGACAAGGCCTCCCGCGGGGACGGGGGATAAAAAGAAATGCACGACAAAACACACATCACGACAAGAGAGACACCACAACACTACATAACGAGAGACCTAAGATAACACAGCAAGGCAGCAACACATGACAACACAACATGGTAGCAAAACAACATGACAACAGCACAACATGGTAGCAGCACAGACATGGTACAAACTTTATTAGGTCACAAACATCTGTGATTGTAGGTGTATTTCTACTCCAAGTTCAAGTTTACAATCCTGATTTTATTAGGTCTAACATGGAATTCGTGTTTATACATTAGCACATCACTGCCTTTCCTTTCAAAGGTGCTCTAGTGTTATACAAAGTGCCTAACTGGTTTGATAATGCCAGGGCCCATAGGGTCCTATGCTTTTTCATACAGCTGAGGACCAGGAGCATATTGTCAGCTCAGCTGGCATCTGTTTAACAAACTCCACACATCTTGTTTTCATGAGCATGGTATTATCTATGCTGTTTGGTGTGCAATTGTTACGGTGTGTATATTTTCTCTATGATCTTAGGTGAATTATTGATTTAAAGCCACAAAGTGCAGTGATTTAACAACAACATCTGTGGTTTTTCAAATCTGTCTGTCAAGCTCTGCTGGAACCAGTTTGGGTAGCACTGAAAGGTAGCAGCTATCTCCTGGAGGCTCTGCTGCTGAGGCATAGTCACAGACATTGTTTGCCTTGTTAATTAAATTTCTTCTCCTCAGCAAATGAGGTCATATCCTGCCATGGGTGTAATGTCTCTCTCATGTACGACAAGGGGAACAGAGAGAGCCCAGGAAAATGATCTGAAACAATCAAGGCTGGATATCTTTATTTGTCTGCAGATCTATATTTTTCTAAAGCATCACCACAGAGAAATGTGAAACACCGCTAGTGGTTTTTATTGCTTCAATTCTACAGACAGTCAGGATTCATGTCAGACTCTATGGCTTCCAGGAAGAACTAGCAATAATGTAGGGGCTTTTCCCATTATTCTGAAGCTATATAGGATAAAAAATATTTGCTCTTAACTCACATCATGATGGTGGTACGATTGTAACTGTGGACCATTTAAAATGTCCTCTATCTTGATTCATGCCATACTGACTTACTTACACAGAATCTCCTGGGTGATTGTGTCTCATATTGCCAGAATCATCTCACAGCTATAAATATTAGCACAGGTATTTTATGTTTTCTCTTTTTTTTAAAAACCTTTTTTCAATTTAATGTGATCTTGAATGACATATGTACGTTAAAAACACAGCAATTGAAATGGGTACAACTCTACAGGCCCGTTTAAGTCTCCAGACACATAGGGGGTTTACCGAGGACAGAGAAGAGAGACTTGTTTACACTGTTACATCCAATCATGCCTAAATGCCATAAAGCACAGCCTTTTTGAACTGAAAGGAAACAGTCATTTCTCGTTTCAGTGGAACAGCTCACTTTACTTATCTCTGCACAGGGCCTCTCCATTCAAGTGAAGTAAACGTGCCGGTCCAATTAAATAGAAAGGGAACATTTCCATTCCGATATCCATTTTTCTATTTCTGTAGCCACCTCTTCGCTTTTGTTAAAAAAAAAAAAACATTCAAGTTGAAATGAAATCAAAGGTTTGCATGGAACTGCTGTCAAGCATTTACATGTTGTTTCCTGTCTTGTGTAGATATGACAATGCAAATTTGAGAATGTTTCTGTGCGCCCTGCAAAAAAACATTTAATTGCTTTGGAATTCAGCGTGACCGATAACATTGAAAGACCAGTCTCAAAAGCAAAGTTGAGCAAATATAATCACTATGCCTTCAAAATATTTACAAAATTGTCAAAAATAAAAACAATTTATCACATACTATTGTTGCTGTTCTGCTCTGGAGCAGAGAGTGAAATTATATTAGATAACATCACAACTTATTTGGATTAAAAACACTACTAGTTACTCATATCAACTTTAAAAATGCAATATTTGTATAAACCTCATACAGGCAAACAAGAAAGAAATGTACAGCAATCACGTCCCTTTTGGAAGTGGTTATTAGTTTGTTTTTATATTAATACTATCATGGGGACGTAACTCAATATCTTATACAGTATGAGGAAACATAAGCCATATAACCTAATGTAATGCTGCCTTATGTATCCTACATATTATATTTTCTGCTATAACCCAGTGTCGAAATTAGAATCAAGTTTAGTATATGAGCTATGCAAATGTATACAGTTATCATGTTCAGATGGAACCTGTGCATATCATTATAGTCACTGTTTTCAACATTTTATCCAAAACAGCTCATGTGCTGTACATGAGCCACTCCGCTGAAGCTCGATAGCGTGTTCTCTCTAGGAGATAGGTATAAGTAGACGCTCCAGTCAGGCTGACACTGAGGACACAGTGAAGAATAAAGTGGCCGATAGGAAATCTCTATTAAATTTGCATTAACACATTGTGTAAATCTGCTGATGATTGCCTCACAGAGACCCCATGGTTCAGTGTGCCATCCCCGGCTCCTGTATACTGGCCAGATGGCCACTTCAGAATGAGATTGACACAGCGTTTCAAACTGATTTCATGCTAACTCTCAGGAGAGGGAGACAGACCATTCACTCTGTTGGGACTCGGGATTACAAAATAGCCAATTAAAAAGGAAAGTGGTGAAATCTTGGCCTGATAAGGTGGAGATTAAATCGGTTATAGTTTATTAGGCAAAATGAGTTATTAGAATCCATTCCTCTCCAAACAGATTCCCATTACCAGCCTCACTTCTTTTATCTGTATCCCTCTATCTGTAATTATGAGTCTCCCAAACAGCAATCATGACGACAATTGGACAGCATTTCCTATATATTTCCATTTATTCATCTTGATGGCTTTCAAAGACTGTACCTCCATGAAAATGCCCCCTTGAAGAGGGAGACATGTGAGACATGACTGAGAGCAGATTGTTTTAGTGATAGAATGATCAACCTCAAAAACATTATATCTTTGGGTTAAGATGAAAATGAATAAGATCACAGTGATTCAGTTATCTAATAAGAGATTGCAGTTATTCTTTGTAAAATAACAAAAAACATCCCTATTGTATTTGTGCTCCTGTTTTCCCAGGATCCTTCATGGTCCTACACTGTGTGGTGTGGGTAATTACTCGCCCAGAACCAGACTGGTTCAGCAGATGTGAGGGGCCGAGGAGCTGTGGCTGAGACAAGACCAGGACCAGGGAGTCTCCAGTGTACAGCCGCTCCTGCCCCAGTGTCCCAGTGTCCCTGGGTGACTGGTGCTCTCTCGCTCTGCTCCCTCCCTCGCTCTGGAGGCATCTGTGCAGCACCTGTGGACAGAGAGCCACCCCACCTGCTCCTTAACATCAGCTGTCTACTTAGAGCCAACAGCCTAACAGCCTCCCTCCCCCGGAGCCATGGAGCCTAGCTCCCCAGGTCAGCCAGGATCATGAGAAAACACCCTGTCGGCCCTTCTCACCTTCCTCCGTCAGCCTAGCTTCCTGAGCATTAAAGGGCTCCTCAGATGGTCTGAGGATGATCCGCTGCCTGGGATATCCTCTGACCTCCATGCTGCCCTGCCACTGCCCTGCCCACCTTCCACAAACATCGTTAATCTCACACAACGAAACCTGAACCCCTACAGCTAGCGGACGACAGTCAAAAGGCACTGGCACTTCACTACCGTCTAACCACCACCCCTTATACCAAACACTGAGCTCAAAGACACCTGAGGATTTTCTTTTAGACCCCTTCATTCTCTCACTAAGGACCCAGGACAGTCATCGAATCAGATTTATAGAAGGCATTCTCACCTTGCCTTTTGTGTACAGCTATATTGTATTCATGAAATGAAGGTATTTACCTCTGAGGTGAGCATCTACGATGTGTCATACATATCATGCATATAGTGAAAGCTCAAGTGTTGATAACATGCAGCAGTAATAATGGAAGGCATTTCCACATCACCGTTCATCAGTGAAACCTAAAGCCCTTCACTTTGTGTGGAGCTATCCAATGCACGGCATTGATTGTGCTGAAGAGCGAGGGAGATGAAGAACCATTTACTTGGTTCATAGAAATTAGAGGCGTGTGCCCAGGACAATGGGTTTAATACCCAAACCTGTTCTGTAAGTGCTATAGCAGCTCTGTGCTTATCTTTAACTCAAGATACCTCTTGCGTATTAGAGGTCTAATAATGGAGGGTATTAGGTTTAATGATTTGGAACACTTGTCACTGATTAACTTGGCAAGTGTTACTGAAAACAAAATAATAACACATCAATTAGCAACATACTCATCCAGCCAGAACTTGATATTAGCAACACTGTCTTCCTCCAGGCTTAGTCTATTGCTGGAGAGTGGAGCAAAAAAATATTAATGTTGTTCCATCAAATCAACAAACTGGTCACATTTAGAATTTGGCATCATTTCATTGAATCGTTTAGGATTTCATAGCATACCGTATGCGATGCTGCGGCCACTGGTATTCTTGGGCACGTCTCTATGTCATGCAAATAAGGAGGGAAGGATTTCAGCTGTTGGGGGCAGAAGCTCATTCAATGTGAAGATAGCTGGATTCATTGCTGAGAGAAAGGGATATCGGGGCCCCCTTTTTTGATTTCATTAGGAAGCAAAAATTTGATGAAAGTCTTGATCTCAGAGGACACTTAGCAACGCCTCTGGCAAATTGACAGGCATAATGCTGTTTTATTTGCAACCCAAACTGAACAGCTGACTGGCTCTGAATATATTCCGCAAACAGATTGTTTGACGTTATTAAGCGCCAGATGACACCCCTCCACACAATAAAGAAGAGACAAGGAACAACAGTGTATATAATGTGTGATGGTCCTGCTCTATCTGTGGTTTGTTATTGTTAGTTGGTCTGAGGATGATGGACATAGTGTTTAATATATTTTGTTTTGTCACACCAAATCAATAAGTAGCAGAACGATGAAGCTATGGAAATCAAAGCACTGTAGCCATGCTGCACAGATCTGTCCATTGCCATATATTTGACCATTGCCACACAGGAGAGGTCATCACGGGTCCGGGTAGACTCCTTATAACTGAGACCCGACCCTGGCCCGATCGGGTTTGGGTCTGAAATTCTAACTTATCACCGATCGGGTCCTGTTCGATTGTCATCGGGTCTAGGGTCTATGTAACTACAGCTGATAGACACGAGTGGACCCGAATGGACCTGACCATGGCTCTGTATAGCCTGTAGCATATTTATTTTACGCTAATAAGGTGAATTTATTGACTTATAGAAGGCCTAGCCAATATATCAAGACCTATTCCTTATCCAGAAGAACAAAATGGCTGATATATTTTTTTAAATGTCACTCTGGTCCAATCAGGTCTGGTTTAGACCCGGACCCGTTAGGGTACGTGTCGGATCTAGGTCGAGTTGTCCTCGGGTCCGTTCGAGTCCAGGTCCCCATTTTTTTAGTCTTTGCAAGGCGCTACTAAAGAAGATTCAGGCCTTTCTATTGGATAGTACATTAATCATTTGTATTTTGTGATCTGGCTGTAAGTAAATCTGATGCTACTGTAGACATATCAGTTTAACCCAGAAGAGAGGGTTGTCCATTATGGCTTTAAGTGGTAGCGTGTATATTAGAATACCCCCCAAATATTTCTGTTTGAATAATAAAGATTGAATAAATATCACATTTTTATTTTGCTCACCGTGCATTGAAGCAATATTTGAAGAATTTCCACTAGCTCCTTATCAGTTTGCCACGGTAGAATCTTAAACTAATAGCCCTTACCATGCACATTGGGCTTTTGATGAAGACAATTGCACTTCCCCACACAATTACAGGTCACGTTTACCATCCTCCGCCCTGCACACACATTTGTTTTCACATGGTGTTCCGTCCCTGAGTGGCTGTCAGGGTCTTCTGTATCCATCCGTGGCTGACAATCATACTTTATTGAGAATGGAAAAGTGACGGCTAATTGATTTTACAGTGATACCGATGGAGAGACAATGAATGTGCCATCAATTCAATCCGCTATTTAATGGTTCCAATTTAGCCTCTGTAAACGCTCACTAAACTAATTTCTCCGGGTGCAGCAATCTGAAAAGCTATCATATATCTAATCTCCTCCTATATATTCATCAGGAAAAGGGAATTTAGCCAATTCCAAGGTGTGGAGATGATCTGTTAGCGCAGTGTAAATGTTTAGGACGCTGCAATCGAGTTCATTTATAAGGATATGAAAAGTTTTATTGGCAGGGTCAGTGGAGTGGAACTGTTGGATAATAGGCAGTTACCCAGAAGTGTTTGAAAGCTATGAAGCATAGAGATGTAGGGAATAAAATGCCGGGACATACCCTAATCGGAAGCTAAACTGAAATTCTAAAACAGCAGGGCTGTTAGATTCCCACTGATAAAAGGTTCAGTGGCACAGGCCATTGCTATTCAACCATCTATTTATTTTCCTCTGTGTAAGCTCTTCAATTTTGGCCAAAACTGGGGAGCAGTGAGCCGCATATGCCAATGCGATGTGAGATGGAGACGGGGATGCAATGGGCTCTACTTTTCCATCAGAACGTCTCCCAAACCCAATCATCATCGGATATGACTTTGACTTCACGAGAATAGGATGATAATATGGCTATTCTCTCAATAAAGGGGAAAAATCCACAGTAGCCTTTTAGTGATGAGATCATTCCATTCAAAACACAATTCAGTGCCTGTCAGAATGACCCCGATCCTTCCCTACCCCCCTCTTTTTTTTTACCTCGCTATTTCCGTCTCCTTCTTGACGACAGACACACACCTAAACACCCTCCAAGGCCTTGGCCTCTTTTTGAGTTTTCCGAAAATGAAACTTTTAGAAGCTATGGTTGGTGTATCAGGTCCAATAGTCATCAGTAGTGAAGAAAACAGAATAGTCCTTTTTCTTACAAAAGGTTCAGCTCCAGGGTTCATATTTGTCTTTATAGCATGCGGTGAAATATTGTAACCTGGATAGATTTCAGTGGGGACATTTCCTGATGCTGCTACACTGGCTGTCACTATGGAGAAGTCCCTACTGAAACCCCCTGGAGTGTGATGCTGTGGGGTTTAGCACAGCCCATTCCCACCCCGTGGCTGTTTGTTTACTGCAGGTTGGACTCACTAGGCTGCCATTTACTCACTAATTTAAGCTATTTGAGCCGTAATGTGCATCAATCCAAATAGATGGAATCAGGCAAGCAGAATTGGTCTTCTCCATTATCCAAATCAAGCCTTGAGATGAGATCCCTCCTTCACACTGAAAGATGAGACTCTGAAACATGAGACCCTGAAACAAAAACCAGTGTAACAATGTATCTCTTTGCTATATAGGTTAATAAAGTGGGGAAGACATTTTCAATCATGTCTCAATGGATGCACATTGTGGTGTTAATGTTGACAATTAGTCTTGTGGAGAGTATTCCTGAGTGTCAGAGAGACAGGGGTCTGAGAGATGCTTGTGTCAGAGGCTGGTGATTATCTTCCAGTGATATTCCTTTAGGGGACTGAAGTCCTACACTTATGCCTGCTCCCTCAAGGTGAGGATGTAAATATACTGGATAAACTTGTATTGTTACCATAGAAACAACTCTCTAGACTATTAACCTTATCGGGTTTCCAACACCTCTCTGAAATATTGATGGAAATCCTTTAAGAAATATACTTCCCATTTAAAAACTGCTTTCACAAGTACTTATACATATTTTAATTCTTAACCATAGCAATATACTAGGTCACGAAATGTTCGTTTTTTTTTCAATTTTTAAGAATTATTATAATAAGACATAGATTACATTTTAAATGTAATATCCATAGCTTTCGGATTGTTTCTGGTTTAAGGTATTGTATAGTATCGATTTAATCCAGCACAACATCTTGTGGGATGCCTTGATAATTTCAGTGAGGAGCAAATTCATTTTTTTATTCATAAATTGAAATTGGAAGTTAATAGGCATTTCCCTGTTTTCGAGGGACATGATTAAAATATCCATTATGAGATCAGCTCTTTAGTTTCTACATTGTGGATTACTTGTATCATCGTCAGCCTGATAAATTATGGAACTCTGCTCTCAATCTAATGAGGTAATTGCTTAAAATATATTCATTGTTCCTTTTCATTCCATCCTAGCAACAGAACTCTCTCATGGCTATGATCTCTTCCCAGCAATTGTATTTTCTACTTTTCCCTCCATTACTTTATATGCTTATATTTAGTACACTTTTCTACCACGCATTTCATTTGACCTCAAATACATTTACACTCTCTCGTTTTCTCTCTGTGATGGTTGAGTGCTCCAATGTTTACTCAACCTGGTTTGCTCAGGTTCAAGTGAGCTAATAAAACTTGGTCAGTGGCCTATGCTGATGACAGAGAGTGATGGCACTGGAACTGAATTATACCACTGTTGTGGCCAAATAGGGATGATGCTACAGAGGCAAGCTATAATCCCTGACAAACAAGCATCTTTGGCTGTGAGTGCTTTTGTGTTTGGTGGTGGAGCAGCGCGAGGCGAGGCGGGGCGAGGGCCAGAGTTAAACAGAGGGCCCCGAGTGGCCAGGGGAGAGCCCAGCTCAGCACAGATAAGGGCGATCATGCTGAAAATGACTCATAGGTAAGACCCCTATCTCTGGATACCCAGCTAGAACAAGCCTTATCAACCCTGGCCCTGATCTGGATCTTAAAGTCCAAACTGCATGAATTCCCCCAGCAGAGAGCTAATACAGTGGAGAAAGTGGTGGATGCTTTACTGTATCTGAAATTGTAGGCTTACCCTGGAATAGGTTAGAGTGGTCACCCAGGTCTAAAAGATAAAACCCATTTATTTTGGGAAGGGGGAGTATTGGTCATTTCACCTATCTCCAGGAGATTTGTCTTGGGATGTTTTCCTCAATTTGCCAGGAAGTGTTGTAGTGAGAGGAGAGTACACAGTCATATAAATGGAATGTTTCATTATTTGTCAGAATCATAACACTTTCATTACGGTGTCCTTACTGTATGTACAAACCTGTATTTGATTTTAAATGCAACCATTACTTGCTCTTTGAAAGGGATTGTCAGCCATTTGGATCATGAACATCATTCCTTTTTAAAGTACATAAGTTCAAGCTGTGACGACCATTTCTTTCCATTTCAGTTGAACAAATCATTTGCAGCTATTGTTGAGGAGAAGCTTTAAACATTTAAAACTCTCCTTCTGAACTACTTTGAACTCACTCTACCCCAGAGCACAAGGCTCAGGGATCTCATTGTAAGGTGCTTAAGTGCACAAACCTCATTTGCGAGTTTTATTTCAATAGTTAAGGAGAGTGAGATAAGGATGTTTCTGTGAATCAGGAGTATTCCCTTTCAAAATCCCAACACACAAGACTCCGGATTAAAAGAGCCTGATTAAAAAACTCAATTTAATTAGAGTGAACGGATAGATCCACCACATGAAAGAGCAATAATTAAGGTCCCACTTAGAGCCAGATATCTTCTGACCCACTGAGGTATATAGCTGCCTACACCACAGGTAAAATTGAAGATCCAATCAGTCCCAGTAAGAAGTACGAATAAACTGCTCAAACAGACTTCCTGTCTGGGGACATAGGGTAGCTCTAGTCTAGTGCTTCATGATGAGCCCTGCCCAGTGTTCACAGGCCTTGTAGCCTAAATGCAGATCAATTACAGGGCAGAGAAGTCACTGTGTCACATATGATTCACAATATCAATTCCATGCCTTTCGGAAACTGTTTGGCAAGTGTTTCCTCACTTTACATCTGCTAACCAATCGGAAGGCGATGTGTCGAAGAGCAAGACAATTTAATGGTGTGACAGTTAACCAGGGAGTGCAATGTGTAGAGAGATTCTCCCAGCAGCCTCAATCTGTCTGTCATGGCCGGATATTTATTTATTTACGGCACGGCTCTGCACAAATAAAATGTCACATCTTATTTGCACGTCTTGGCCTTTTGTGATGCAAAAATTCTCTTTAAATCAGAACTATGGGGAATGCTGTCTGATTAAAGCTTCTCTAGCAGCGAGGCCAGGTGATGCAAAACCACTGTGGCTGTTTATGAGGAGGACGATACAGAGTCAATGAAGAAGTAGGCCTAGTGAGTCCCCAAATCATCTGCTCTGTCATGCTGGCTCATTTCACCACTAAGCAACTGTATATGGTATTTTTCCAAGTCTGGGCTGTCTGGTCTATGTATGAAGTGGGTAGGATAAGATGATTTGGTCTGGTAACAGAATTGGAATGATAATCTTTCAAATGATGGTATCATTTTTCATTCTTAAGGTAAAGGGGAAAAGTCTAACAAGAGTAAACCCATACAGTATGTTGTGTTTACTCCTAGTTTTCAATATTGTGCTTTTCAAACTCGCAAAGCTGAGTGGCCAAAGGTAGCATGAATAACATAAATAGGTATTTTTAAAAGAGCCATGAAACAACAATGAGGTGAAATCTCTGGTCTTGGTAGCAGCCATAGTGATCCCCAACCCCCTCTTAAAGATGGCCTCCACAAAGGACGCGGCTGAACTGGATGAGGGCAGGCAATGGCGCTCTCAAGAAAGAGACAAGATGCTTCCTCCTGTCCTTGGAGGCCTGTTTTTTTTTAAATAAACATGTGGCAGTGCCAAAGCCATTTCACATTCTGAAAGGCCGCGGTCCACTAATCTATGAATGGGGAGCCCAGGAGCCCCAGTGACAAATGTTATCTCAGCTTGGCATAGAGGGTTCAGACCCCATTCAGCCCCCACTCTACAGGCCACTGCTGAGATTATGTCACCATAATCCCCAAGCAGGCCCTTTGTTGCCTAAACGGGCAGGTGATTCTATGTGTGAGCAAAACAGCCAGTGCAAGGGCAGCAAGGAGGAATTGTTATTTATTCTCGGCATGGCGACAGAGGTTTGGACAGTCAACGCGTTGTCATATTGCATGTACACATTTGGGTTTTGGGGAGATGTAATTCCAAAGGAAAAAGAAGTACTGTAGAGGATGGATTATTTTCTCATATCAGGGCGAGGACATGGTCCACCTTTTATACACACCTCTGAGGGTGAGCTGTGTAGCACCACGGCACACATTTCTATGTTGATTGATAAGGAGCTGAATGGACGCTGTTACAATGTTGTGTATGGGCACATTTGAATGTATTAACCAAACAAGCAAATGAAGGAATGGTGAGAGTTGAAGAGGTCAGTGCATGCATTACTTCTGTCCCAGAGGAGCCAGAATAACTTTGTGAGTGGGCTGTTTTAATTGATTCTTCCAGAACTACAGTATTGATCACTTAAGAGCCTCTGGTTTTAATGCTCACCAACCTCTTCACACCCTCATAAGCAATAAGCAGCCTTCCCCGGTTTACAGCACCTATGCAGCTGTATGTACAAGGATCTTAAAAAGGCCTCCGCATAAACATCACTGACCCCACTGGATGAAGGGATTGTGCCACCATGATTTGATTGCATTGAGTTTGTATCTGCTTTCATTTAAATGTTGATGCAGCCTTGGATGGGGTCACTTACAGGGCCATGATTCAATGAAGAGTAATTGAAGTTCTTTAATTTGGTGGAGGTTTGGGGAATTAATCGCTGGACGCTCAAGGACACCGAGCCAAGATGTCCAGAAATGAAAAAGGATTAATTGAAAATCTTAATTACTTTCTGAGGGCATAAACATCTCAATATCAATTAAAATGTGTTTCCACTGCACTTAGAGGATATGAGGAGCAGCAATAATTAGATCTGCAGACTGAGGGGCTAACTCAGTGCTTTTCAATGGAAGCTCTTAGATTGAACTACTGTGATTTAAAGATGCAATCTCAAACCTTTGTATAATTTCAGCCAGTCATTTTGAAAGTGGTTCTCATGAGCCAAAAGTGTTCCCCGTTTTTTGTGTACTACGTCATCAAATTGTGTACTATGTCATCCATTTTGTATGACACGTTATGAATCCAATTCGTAACTGTATGTTACAAATGTGTTGTGCTTAAGATCCTGGAGTGCGTCTTTAAGTGTGTAAATAATACAGACCACTTGAGTGTTCTTGCCTGTTATGTGTAAACGTTCAGAGTCACTTACTCGAAGTTGAACAAAGTTGAAGGTTAGATTAAAAGAGAGGTTCGAGGAAACTAAAGAAGCAAAAAATATTCGGGGTTATTATTAAAGTTTCTTAAATGATAGACTGCATATTAAGCAGAGTTATATGACTGGGGCCAACAGGGAAATAATATCCTCCAGCCGCTTCGCTAGCGCCGTGCGGTTGAGTGAACAGATAAAAGCTGGGTAAAAATGGCTAGTGGATGAGGAAATGTTTTGGAGGTGTAACTGTGATTGTTATTCAAGGAACACCCTTCTGCCACTGCCGGCAGTGTGGCCTTGAGCCCTGTCTGTCATCTCCCTGAATTTAACACTTATCTTTTTGAATAATGTGTGTTTATTCATTTATTAATATTTTTCTATAGTTCCAAGGGATATTTTTGGAATTTTTCAAGGCCTTTTGTTTTTACTGGGTATGTATGGGTAGTGGTTCCTCCTCCTCCAGAGCTTCTCTCTTCTCTACCAGCAGGAAGAGGAGACCAGTCATGAACCATTTAACCAGAGAAAATGGGGAGGGAGCTCCTCTAAAACTGGTATTTCTGGACCAATCTGGGCAGTGTATTCGAATTGCAGAGTAACAAATGGACAGTGGAAGAGGTTTGTAATGGTGATTAGAGTCTGAAATTGGTTCAGATTTACAGTGTCAGTCAGAGATGGAGGGAGAGGAATAAGCAGTCTAAGCGGTCTAATGGATCCATCAGCTTGCTTCGGCTGCTCAGTGGGCCGAGCGGGGTCACCAGCCATCCGCAGGCGCAGCCACAAAAGCACTTCAATTTTGTTAGGAAATGTATCAATTTAACTGACTCGAGCGGCACACTGGAAACCTAATGAATCTGGACTCAATTTTCCAGCACACTGCCTCTGTGAACTGGAGGAAACAATGTTGGTGGTGAAGGGGTGAGTTGAGGCCACTGTGATTGGCTGGCTCTGGTCTTCCTCAGTCCTCACCGAGGCCCAGTCCGGGAAACAGGGGCAGACCTCCGTTTATCTAGCGATAGTCGTCGCGCCGACCGCTGTCACTCATCTAACAATGATGTCATTAAAGGTAAATTGGCTTCTATTTCAGCTGGATGATAATGCTAATTGAGTGGCAAAACATAATACCAGGAGCTGTTGTGTGCTGTTAAGGGGAGGAAGGGGACAGATTAAATGGCCTTACAATAGTGGGCGTCAGGCACGGCAGATGTTGCTTTGTGCTGAGGACTGCATTGACATATCTCTTGCTTGTCAGGCCTGGGCTTTAGGAGAGACTTATAGGACAGGGGGACCAGATGGTCCCACACAAAGTCCCAATAAAAGCAGTTAAACAGCGGCACTGTTTAAAAGAAGACAAGTTAGCCACAAGAAAATGCGGCTAGTTGGTAAATAAAAGGAGCGGGACTGGCTTATCGATCCTGCTGCCACACGCCAGCCCTGACTGCAGGCTAATGAAGGGGCCCTAGTCAGTAGGTGTCATGTTTATTTAGGGGCCAGGCTGTGATCACTGCTGACCCCCCTCAGAGGAGCTGTCAGCCTGGCCTGCCGTATACTGTAGGGATAGGGGCTGGAGAGATAGAGAAAGGAAAACCTGTGAGAAAGGCTGCTCTTATAAATGAGGTCAGCAAATCATCCGGTTACATGTCTTGTAATCTCTTTCTTTGAATTAAAGGAATACAATGGTGAGGTCAGTCCTTTGATAAATATCCCCTTTGACTAAGCAAGTGTTTCATTTGGGCCTCATCATCATTTTTACATTTAAAAACATAACTGTAATTTGGATGGACTTCCACTTTCTATGGATTTATGGTAATTCCCCCTATGAGCAGTATCTTCCCCCTGGATTAAACCAACGCGTGTGCAACGTTGGGGCAAAACAGATGGAGTTGGCTTAGATTGTTGACAACATGTAAACAATATTGATTAGCGAAAACATAAAGGCATTTGTACAATGAACACTTGTTGTCTTTCAAGTTCGTCGTTACAGTTATTGGTTTGCATGCTAGTGAATTTTTGACATATTAGCATTGACATGGAAATCAGTCAAAACAACTCAAAGCAAGACATGGTTTCAGGAAAAGATGAAGCTACCTGAAACGAGTCACTTACAATTCCCCACATGGCAGTTTCTTGTCATTGTTGGTAGCTATCTGGCCATCCAGAATCACAGACTTCTGTCCCATAGAAGCGTGCGCATCGTATTTATTACATTGTCAGCTAACCCATATAGATGCATGGGATGACCATCCATGATATAAACCTTATAGTTTTAACCATGTTTTGAGGCTATAAATTGGATGTTCACATTTACATTGTTTACAAACATTGGAGAAAAACAAGCTTATAATCTAGGTTCTGATGGGTCTGAACCAAGCTCATGAGTCATTTATAAATTATATTCTTCAAGAATCAATGGGTATATATCATTCATTTATTAGTCCAAATTATGGATTAGCAACTGCAGATTCTAGCCTTATAGTGGCACTCCATTCTAATTTTCACCTCATTGAACACCTGATTTACTTAACAAAAGGCACCTCTCATTGGCTGGTCCAGGTAAGTCATGACATGACACAACTGGGGGAGGGGCCTTTCCTCTTTTGATCTCTATTGCTCCTCTATTGTTCCTCAAGCAATGAGGAGGCTGATGACATCATGGATTCCCATCAGACCAACCCTTTGAATGCCCTACTCTTTGAAGTTTCCAGTTGTCTAAAAAACACAATATTGCTCAAAACATATATATTTTTTGCCTTTAGTGTGTATACTTTATTGTATTTATACTTGGAATATCACTATTAAATAGTAAAAGTATTTTCTTTTAATCACTGGAGGACGTCTGTGGCACAGTACTCTTAGTATTTGGGGATATTTTGGTTTTCAAAGACTGATACGATCGCAAAAACATTGAGACCCCTATTTCTCGTTTCACATATTCTGTGTCGGATGAACTCTTTGTGTGTGGCACGCAACCAGGTTCAGTCCTCCTGCTATTCCTAATTGATTGTGTGCTGATCACATGTCTATGTACTGTACTCAAAGCATATAATGCTGGCTGTCAGCCTGCCATGGACTAGAGAGGCTGTCCCTCCACTTGACCCCACCATTATTGTGAGCACTGATCTCATTTGGCAAGGCAGGCTCGAGCAGCCTTCAGTGTCTGACATGTCTTTGCAGCAGCAAATCCTTCCCATTGCAGAGCTAATGGGGAGATGGAATATAAACCAATGGTAATCAGAGGGCATCAGATCTAATGGATGCAGAATAGTACGTCTCTCTCTTTCATCTTGATGGATGATAAAGTCAATTCCAAGCTATTGGTCTAATCCATGATAATTGTATCACGGTGTGATAGTAAAGTATTAGTGCTAGTTATATTCACCAGCATGGTGTGGTCTTCCATAGGGGCAAAAATGAATAGGTGCCGAGTCTGAATTTTACCATTTTCAAGTTGCAATACAGCGCTGATGAGGAATTTATGTTTTTCTATCAAAATATGTTAATTTTTAATCCCTGAATCCCCTTTACAACATTCATTTCCACCAAACAGGATGATAACATGGTATTATATGGAAAGTTACAGTTTGATAATGTTCCCTCATTTAATGTAATCTCAACCTGATGGACAAAGCCATCGTATGACTTTTGACATGTGCAGAATTTATTTAGGAAAATCCCTATTTATCTGTGACTGTTTAAGGAGCACTTCTGTATGTAGCATTGTATCAATGTTTTGACCTCAGTCTTTGGCCTTCGCTATTTTGTGTCATACAAACTGCATTAAGCCTTGTCCAATATCATGTTTTTAGAGTATACAATCAGTGTAGATATAAGGGCTAGGAGGATCACTTCGAATATCTAATGATCTTAACCAAACTCAAGATTGATGTGTGATTTGCTGACATTTCCCCATGTCTGTCCTGTTTTTCCTCAATCACACTCTAACCAGCCGAGCTCTTGTTATTTCAACTGGAACAAACATAAACAGGTAGATGTGTGAAGCCCTGAGAAAGGGGAAGTTAGAGATCCTATTTGACAGGTTCACAGTGACTATTTTATTTTGTCTCTCCCCTCTGTCCCCTAGGTGGTTGACTGTGAGACATTTAATCGAGGGACTAGTGGTTTCATATCAGTAACAAAAATCAAATAATGCAAGATGATTTACTCCCGCTAGCAACCAGGGAGCGTATTCTTAGCAACCAGCCGAGCCCCGGGCCTCGGTGTAATCAGCTTGAAAATATTTCAATTGTTGTGTTGATTTTAGTGGATTTGAGAGGTGGTCGGTGGGCGCCTTAGTACATTCAGCCCATGACCTGCAGAGGAAGACATTGATTTAAACAGGTGTCAGAAAGGAAAAGTAGAGGCAATTTAAATGGGAATAGGATAGCAAAGTAATTGACCATTGTTCTGTGCATGTGTGACATCCACCCGATGCTGCCAAATCAATGTAGCTCAACTGAACTAAAAAATTTACCTTGAGGAATCATCCATCTACCATGGACCACTGGAGCAAGAGGATTGACTCTCCCTTCCCTTCCACTTTCGTTGCCTATCTTAAGCACAATCACACTCTTTTCACACTATTAAGATATATAGTACTGGGGATTATTGATCAACTTTCTGTGACAAAATGCTCTGATTGATGAATGTTTAGATTTGCATCTCTTCATGATAGAGCAAACGTATGTCACACACAACCAGGGAAAGAAACAAACAACGTGTTATTGACTGTTTTGTCATGACTGTTTCAAGCTGTGTCGTTAGGTGGACATTGTGAAATCTCTCTGATGCATATTGCCAGTAGCAGCTGGTGTAAAACCAAGTCTGGTTTTCTTTGCAATGGAACGGTATTCAAATATTTCCTTTTAGAAGATCTAGTCAGGCCAAATTGGCCAGTGGTGACCTCCATTCATCTTTAATGGGGAAATATTAACACACCCTCCTTCATCAAATTTGCAGGGTTACGTTTGGCATGCAAATTGATTCCTTTCACTTTTCCACAAATGCAGATCATTTTAGCCCAGCTAATTTAGAGGTTGTGAGAATAGGGATGTAATTAACGTAACATATTTGCTGTAGTAGGCCTATAGTGTCCTAAACACATTCCCTCACTCACTAGCCATATCCTTCCCCAGCCATGATTGTATCATATTGCCTGGCTTATCTTAAGTGAGCAGTGATGTCAGTGGGCAATTACTTCCCAGTATTTTGCTTATTTGCACTCCAAGCAAGTTAAACGTTACACCGTTAATTACCAGTTGTGCAAAATAGTGAGTGACAATATTTCCCTCCCCTCCTTGCTCTCCTTATGAATATAAACTTCTCCAGTAAAGGGGCAATGTAATGGGCACTGTACGGCACCGGCGTGAGGTGACCAGCCGAAGAAATCTTCAGGGAAGGTTCGAGAACAGAAATGGTTCCTGCTTGTTCGCGACCTCAGGTGACAGCAATTAAATGTGTTGCACTGCTTTGAGATCACATGGACTACCATTTGAATCATGTCTCGTGTTGATATTGAAGTGTGCGCTGTTATTCTGAGTGGGCTTGTGTAGGTGTTGTTTGTATTGTAATATGTGTGGGCGCTCCGACTCTAATGGTTAAACATGCTTTCTCTCCATTTAGAGATGGAAAGGATGCCCATTTTAAATATTTCATTTTCTACTGTAACTAATGTAAAGGACTGACCCTATAACACCAGGCGTGAGGGGTAAATATTGGCCTATTTCAATGCCAAGATACTGTGGCCTGGCTTTAAAGTAACTCAGGTGCATTCAATTTCTCTAACCTAAACATGTAACCCCCCTTAATAACATCACAACAGCTTGTTTGATTGTCTTATGACTTTTGGAACATGCATTCTTACTTTAAGTCCATTGAATTTATGTTTATTGAAGTAATTATATGTAGTGCGTTAATTGCTATTTTTCATGTATGTTGGAGAGAATGAAGCTTGTACAGTCCATCTGTCAGTCAACACCTGCGTTGGATATGATCGCAATCCGTGCAATCAGTTTACCTCTAACATATGATTGGCCCCCAAGCTCATGAGAGGACACATTTTAGAGACATGTTCTTGAGTAGCTGATGTCCATGGGTAGCTCAAAATGGGGGGGGGGAAGCCATCAGAAAATGTCGTGTTGGAGAGGTGCTAATGTGTGTGATCACACATTAATCGGCTGACAGTATCTCACATTCTACAGTTAGTCCATTTTCACTGAAGTGAGGTCTAAGTGTCAGGTGTCATAATTTAATTGTGTTGTTTTCTATTTCTCTACAGTACTTAGGGGACTGGAGAACAGGCTAATCTATGGCAGAGTCTACTTCTCTCTTTCTCTCCCTCTCCCTTGCTTTCTTTCTTTTTTTAATTGGGGACACTAGGGGTTCACTTCACATTTCCCTTTAATCTTGACCTCAGAAGATTAACTGCTGATAAAGATAAGAATCGTTATCTGCCCAAAGAAATTCAAGGAACAATTTTCTCTGCTCATTTTTTGTTCCTTAATGGAAAAGTGCTTTTGTAGTTGAAGATATCTTGAACATGCACACAGCCAATATCTCCTATGACAAAGCAAGCCTTTGTAAAGGAGTTTACGGATGTATTGTCATTTATTTAAATTACCTCCTTTGAACAAAAGCTTAGCAATTATATATGTTCAATACATTTTCTAAATCACCACAATTTTGGGGTGGGGAATTGGAATGTATATTGGAATGCTATCAGATTGACAGTCCGAGTGCATAGTATAATACCATAAATTTTTTTTTTTGGGGGTGTTGCAAGTAATTCTGTTAATACAAATAGTCAGCATGTTCATGACATTCCCAAGAGGGCAGAGGACAAAGAAAGGAAAAGAACAATACTGATTGAGATACAGGTCTTCCATGTTGGATTCAGCTAGCTAGCTCGAGTTGACAAAAGCCATTTCAGTGTGCTCTAAATTTGTTGTAGATATCTAGCTGTGCAACCTAGAAAATCATCACAGAGAGACTATTGTGATTATAGGCTGTATCACAGCCTCTGAGTGCCATAGAGAAAACACTGAGTGCAGATTCATGAAGAGACAACTCCGGGATACTGGCGGCACAGTGAAGAGACGACTCGGGGATACTGGCCTTCTAGGCAGAGTTGCAAAGAAAAAAGATTAAGATGGGCAAAAGAACACAGACACTGGACAGAGAAACTCTGCCTGGAAGTCCAGCATCCTGGAGTCGCCTCTTCACTATTGACGTTGAGACTGGTGTTTTGTGGGTACTATTTAATGAAGCTGCCAGTGAGGCATCTGTTTCCCAAACTAGACACTCTAATGTACTTGTCCTCTTGCTCAGTTGTGCAGCGGGGCCTCCCACCCTTATTTCTATTCTGGTTAGGGCCAGTTTGCGCTGTTCTGTGAAAGGAGTAGTACACAGCATTGTACGAGATCTTCAGTTTCTTGGCAATTTCTCGCCTTCATTTAATTTCTCAGAACAAGGATAGACTGACGAGTTTCAGAAGAAAGGTCTTTGTTTCTGGACATTTTGAGCCTGTAATCAAACCCACAAATGTTGATGCTCCTGATACTCAACTAGTCTAAAGAAGGCCAGTTGTATTGCTTTTTTAATCAGGACAACAGTTTTCAGCTGTGCTAACATAATTGCAAAAGGGCTTTCTAATGATCAATTAGCCTTTTAAAATGATAAACGTGGATTAACTAACACAACGTGCCATTGGAACACAGGAGTGATGGTTGCTGATAATGGACCTCTGTACGCCTATGTAGATATTCCATAAAAAATCTGCCGTTTCCAGCTACAATAGTCATTTACAACATTAACAATGTCTACACTGTATTTCTAATCAATTTGATGTTATTTTAAGGACATTTCTAGTTGACCCTAAACTTTTGAACGGTAGTATATATAGTACTATTTCTATTTTTCCTATTACCGTTTTCCTTGTTTTATTTCACTTAGTTCTGTTTGTTGGAGCTAGGAGAACTGAATCGGAAGATCTAGGACTGTACCCAATCCCAATTTTAACTCCGTCTCCCTCTCCCTCTTTGTCGCTCTCTTCCCCACAGCCCCAATGCACAGGCACACAATATAGTTTTTACACTAGTGTTGTAATGATTCTCTTATTTGGTTACATATGTGGTAACTTCTTGTTACTTCTATTGTCAATTGTGTTGTTCATTCGTTTTGAATTGTGTTACCTATTTGAATACATTTATTTTATGTACAAAGGTATTGTTTTTCCTACATTTAGATTTGAGGTAGAATTTCACTGTACATTTACATCATTATCCTGGCACCAGAGTTGTCAGCTTAATACTGTAATTTTGCTTTACAGTACTATTTTCCTTACTGTAAAACATTACAGCATCCCTGTAAATTTACAGCAAGGATGGTGTAATATGTCTTTACAGTAAGGCAAATAGTACTGTAAAACATATTACAGCATCTCTGCTGTAAAGAAAAGATTACAGTATGAAGCTGGTCACTGTGGTGCCAGTATAATGCTGTAAAAGTACAGGGGAAGGTTTTACAGTGTAATAAGTTACTAAACCTGACCAGAAGAGAAGCAGCACATAGGTACAATTAAAGAGCAGGACCACAAGACCAATTGCTTGGCCCATTCACCTAAACTCCCTTCAATTCAGTAACATCATGGCCTAGCCATGGGCTAGTACTGAGAAGCAAAGTCTTTATTTCACTCCACCATACAAGTATTCAATAAGGATCTCCATAAACTATCAATTAACGAGGGGTAAATGTTGTCACGCAGCCACTTGTTCTACTGGATCCACAAAGAGTGGCAGCCCAGTTAGGGTTAGATTGGGTGTTTTGTTTGTTGATTAAACATGGCTGGTGCACCTTCTGGGAACGAGCAACAAATTATTACAGTCAATATTTCCCGATCAGAAGCCATCCTGCTCTGTGCGCGCTCCGTCAGTATTACTAAGGATTACAGTACCTCCTGGACAGAGGGTGGCCCAAAGCTGGCAAACACATTGGATTAGTGAGTCAAACTGCAGCCTTGCACAGCCAAAACTAACCATGGCGTATGGCGTAGCACTGAGAGAAATGTGAGAAGCCCTAACGCAGTGGCTTCTATACAGTTTTGCCCCCTATGCTGTCTTGTTAATTTATCCATGAGTATGCCATTAAGATTGAGTTTCATACCAAATGTGATTATTAGATTTAGTGGGATTTGTTTTGCAAATTTCAGTGGACATTGTTATAGCCCAAGTGATTGGAATGTCTCTGTGCAAATCTATTGTGAATGCTTGAATTTTCAACACCAGCTCTATTTGAATTTCCATATGGGATCTCGGGTTAAAGTAATATATCCATGTTTGTTCTTCACAGTTGCATACCAGTGTGCATTAAAATTCCTACTGATATCTACTTTACATATATTACTTTTAATTGAATTCCTATTTGGGAGCCTGCCTGCTGGAGAGAACCTCAATTTGTTCAGTAAATGTATGTCCTCCAACTCCCCATTTATTAGGCTTAAAAAGCTGTAGGTGGTGCTTTAATTATTTCTCCTGTGCCATAATCGGTTATTTTGAAAGGCTGGCCTGCCTATCGATAGCGCTGAAATGAATGTTATGTCTTAAAAGGTTCCTTCCTCAGGTCCTTCCTCTAGCCGTCGATAAGGTGTTCGGTAGGGAAGCGATCCTTAGACATCTCGGTGGTTGTTGATGGATATGGTCACACTTCTGAGAGGAAAACAGCATTGATTCTGTCCCACTATCACTTCTAATTTTCTTCCAGCCTTTGCACAATGGGATCCTTTATGCCTAATCACACCCACTTACAGGGCTGGTATGAGGCTTTCTTTTTATTTCAAGAAGTGTGCCTGAAGCTCCCAGACAGAGTGTGTCAGTATTGAAGTGTTTCTGGTCTGTCAGATCTCCCCCACTTCCTGCTCTAATGTGATCGATCGGACTGGCGACAGAGGCATAACATGCTCCTCCTCTACAGTCTACAGGACACTTTGAAAGTGACATTTCGGGCCCAGTTAGACCCTATTTCCCCTGGCCCATTAAAAAAAACTGGACCTCAAGTGAAACCCTGTGTCTGGTCCATCCCTGAGCTTCCTGCCGCATTAATGACAGAATTGTACATGTCAGTACTACCAGGGGTCCAAGGATGAAATAATGTGCATGTAGTAAGTCAAATCTGAGGTCTTGGCCTTGATGTGTAAAGAGCATTTGCAATACCACTTTAATGACGAAAGGAAGGAGAGAGCTGGGGGTTGGTGACTAGCCTATTGGAGGACATGTCAAGACCTTCACGCCGACCATTTTAATTGCAACCAGAAAATGCCTATTAGCTAAAGAAGACTTACGCTGCAGGCTGAAATAAGATCACTAACACCAGCCCATGCACTGTTTAGTTTGGATTGTGAGGGATGTTATTTAAAAGTAATTATGTATCGAGACCATGAGGATGAGTAACTTTGATAAACAACACTGATGAGTATTGTTGCTTTTTTTTTTAACCAACCTCTGACACCTCTGTAATTTGCTGGAGCTGACTTATGTTGTTAACAACTTTGCATTTTGGGGACATTTCTAAAAGGATAGTTATAAATAAAAAGCTGGAGAAAATGCTTTGATGGGACTACTCAGGGAGACAATCTCTCTGTTGAGGTGTGTTCTGGGTAATGGTTTTTATAGCTAACTTTTGATGGAGGATGGAACACTGCCTGGCAGTGTGATCAGAACCAATCCCCTGTATGAAATGGAAAAGGTTAATGCAGTTTAAGGGCTGAAATAATAACTAATTATCCTTGGGTTAACTACACCCTATGGCAATTTCTCTCATGTCCTGCTATGTTTGGCTTGACCCAAATCAATGAAAACAGTCCACCTATCAAATCATTAAACAGAGACTAACCTCCAGCAGAACGGCAGCCTACTTTAATGACCACTGGGCAACTGAAGGCACACTCCAAAGGGCAGCTAAGGTCTGGAACTGAAACTGAAAAGTACCCCCCCACACACACACACTTCTACTATTATCTGGATATTTGACTTGTAGTGTCAGATCCAAGATGCCACAGGAGATTAAGCTCCGTTTTTACGAGCTCGCAGAATTGTTTTATTACAGTGTAGTTCATTCATTGGAAATGATATCTCAGTGTATTCCTCTATTGAAGTACGGCGATCATCAACAAAGCATATGGAGATCAAGCTCATAATAGTGAACTTTGTTAGTGTTACATCCTATTGATTACAATACAGTTTCTGAGATGATCAGTGTGCAATGTTAGATGTCAAACGTACATTCAAACAGAGATGTTGAAATGATCATGGAGTTGAAGTCCTATAATAAACCACAACATTTACCCATTTCGCTTTCGCCCTCTGACTGTATTTAATTAACTAATGAACTTTCAATTCAATCTCTCATAGGGTATTCAATGACAACACACATATATTACTTTACATTGCGATAGTATACTAAAAGATAAGAGCCCTCTAGATTGAAAAGTGCCAAGATCTATAGATGGGGCTTGTTCACCTTCTGAAAAAGACTGATTTGAGGCATATGAAAAGAGCTGACATCCACAAATAGATTTGGACAGTGTTGCCTTAACATCTGAGGACACTGTTTAACTCATCCCATCTCGGGAAGTTTTCACACTTCACGCTTCATTAACCTCTGGGTCGCAGGTTCCCTGGGAAGTCGGGAGAGGAAAATGCCTGTTTACACCGTTCTCTAGAAACCCCCACAAAGTGGTTAGTCTTCATTGTGGCATATCAGCACAGGTAAAAAAAAAAAAATGTGATGGTGGGGAGCGAAAGCCCTGTAAGCTATCCGAATATAACCTAGCTTCAAAACATAAAATGCTTTCTATATACAGTAGGTATCACCCAGGTGGATCGTGCATATGTGTGCTGGATGGTGTTGGTCATGTAACGCCATACAATCAAATGCACGTTCCATTCATTACATGTAACCCATGATATCATTTCTGGGTGCAAAAAGAGTCAAGTAAAGCAAATAAGACCTTGTGTGGCAACACCTTGTCGATTCCATGTAGGTTTCCTTTTTTTTGTTGTTGGCTCAATGGATTTGGAAACAGATTGAGTGATCTTTTTAAAGCATGTGGGTGTTGACATATGGGTCCACTGAGGAAGTACATCCATCCATATCACACATGAGCTGAGAGTGGCTAGATAAGCTGAATAAGCTATAGGTCTATCTATAATACATAGGCCTATGTTAAATGTCATTACTCATGACTTTGAGGAAGACCCCTTATTAGTTATTTGGCTGGAATTCCGTGGTTGGTTCATTAAATGAAAAAAAGCTAATGAAACACTTTTCACAAGGTGATAATTAGCAGAGAAGAGCAGGGTTGCAGTCACAGGCTGTTAGATATTTAATAACCACAATGACCAAGGGAGTTGGTGTTAATTTCTGGGTCATGTTTATGATGTTGATTTATTCCAGGTCAAAATATTGGATGGTAAACGCCTCAAATGTAAACCAGAATGTCAACATCCGGATATGACAAGATGCGTTTGCTATAGAGGAAGCATTTTGGGGCATATTGAATGTAGCTGAAAGCAGATTGGCGCTAGGCCTATAACTCAAACCTTACAAAAACGGAATAATTCTAGGTGGTTGCCTTTATTGTTTCCCACATGGTTTGATGTAGTTGGTTGATATGACAGATGGATAGAGTATAATTCAGTCCCTCACTGCCTGTACTTTCCAAGCGTGAATTTGCAGATAAAGCCGACAGGCGACAGTTGAGATGATGAGATAATTAAATGTTATAGAAGGTCTTCAGATGGGTGGGCCTATTACACAACAGACATTAACATTTCAATAGAATATTTCCATCTTCACACATCTATAAACTCTTATAAAAAAAAGTGCAATCTAGAACCTAAAATGATTCTTCGGCTGTCCCCATATAGGAGAACCCTTTTAAGAATCATTTTTGGTTCCAGGTAAAACCCTTTTGGGTTCCATGTCAAACCCTTTCCACAAAGGGTTCTACATGGAACCCAAAACCCTTTCCACAAACGGTTCTACATGTAACTCAAGTGTTCTACCTGGAACCAAAAAGGGTTCTCCAATGGGGACAGCCGAAGAACCATTTTGGAACCCTTTTTTCTAAGAGTGTAGAGCCAACATTCTACTTATAGTAGCCTATGTTTTTGTCTTGGCCAATAGCTACAAAAAAAAGACTGCTGGCTTCTCGCTTGTCACGCTTTGATTGTACTGGATGCTCTATAAGACATGTTGTAGTTTGTGCTATGGGCTAGTAGTGCATTGTTCATGATCGACTATGATCGACTAATCTCAACAATGCAGCCAATGACTTTATGTCAAATTGAAGTCATTTTAGTTTAGGCGACCAACGTAGTTTAGCTAATTCAGTGAGGCTGAATGAGAGAATGAAGGGGACTTCCTTCTGTCCCAGTGATACCCAAAGAGAAACACTGGCACTTGGATCTTTAACACAATCGCTTAAAATGCTACTTGACATTTGGCTCCTATCCTGGAGCAACTCCGCCATGCTTTTTTAGGATTTTATTACATCGCATGCTTATTAATGGACCGACAGACTTAATCGCTCTTATCTCGGCCAAGCAAACGTGGGATAGGATTATCATAGGCATGTGCATTGTTTTACGGTCAATGCCTAAATTGATTTTGAGTCACGTGGAAATGAAATTATTTGCCATGTTTTGTCTATGGGTTGTTGGAGCCTAATATTATTGGTGTACATTTGCAATGTTTGATTATTATAGAAAATATAGGCTCACATCTGCAAGTCATATACGCATATACTAAACTATGTTGTAGGACTATCTATAGATCGAATAGCTAAACTAATTGGTAATTTGATGTCTGTCGTGTATGACTGATCATTCTAATCTTGAATTGATTTGGCACAGTCCTTCTACATTCATGCTCATTTCGAGCTACTGAAACAAAGCCCTGCTAAGCAGATACTATTAGTGACAAGTTTGTAGAAAACCTATGGCAACAATACGTGAATAACCGCTTAGAAACTCAAAGAATCTTCAAAAGTATTATACGGCTTGTTAGGAAACATGATCTTGGAAAATGTATAAGGAAAAGTGCTTAATAACATTCGTATAATCTACAAAACCAATGAATTAGCAGGTCACTAAACACCATTTTCGTTGTGTTCATTTCTATAATAATGTGTACTAGCCAGCTTCAAATAGTTATGACTGTGACAAATTAAACGATGAGACAACAATTAATAAATTGCTTCATGAATAGAAATTGATGTTACACTCACTCATTTCTAACACCAATAGGCCCATGCAATGCTGAAGAAAAACAACGTAAATGGACAAGTCATTTATTCGTAGGCATATCTGTATAATTATGTTGTTACGTTCGGCATTGGTGTGTGCTATGGACATTGCATGTTGTAAAAATATAAACAGTGTGCCTCTTTCATTCTTAAATAATGTCAATGGCATAATTCCTGCTTCACCCCCTTAATTTGCAAAAAAATGGCAAATGACAAAATAAGTTAATTTACTCAAAGCTGCGAGGGAGGGAAAGGAGAATGTTGCAAATGAGGTTCTTGATATCACGCTCATAATTAATTGCGCAAATTTGTTTCTATTAAATAAAAATAACACGTATTGAGAAACTCAATTAGCATTAATTAAGCTTGATATCC
Source organism: Oncorhynchus keta (assembly GCF_023373465.1). NCBI lineage: Eukaryota > Metazoa > Chordata > Actinopteri > Salmoniformes > Salmonidae > Oncorhynchus > Oncorhynchus keta. The sequence continues at coordinate 23,149,927 of NC_068452.1, forward strand.
CAATTTGGATGTGTCGTTGAAAACAAGCTTTTTCGTAGTCTTTTTTCCCTCTCTGGTGCTGAATGCGAACGAGAGTTCTGCCTTTGGGCTGCTTTTCCCTCCTTTGAGAGTTGAAAATGAAAAATGGAAATGAAATATCAGGAGGTGCTAAATTAGCTGCCTGATCTGCACTTATTGCTGCATATACGCCTCTATTACTTTGCCAGTCTGTGTCTCTCTTTTAGCATTCCAGGCATGGAGAGGCGTCGAGATAGCAGATTTATCAAATGGGAAAATGAATGCATGATGATCAGTTAAATTGAAAATCAGCGCCTGCATGACAGCCCGACCTGACACCTCCGTAATTAGAAAGAAAAATGATGGCGTCCGATGCATAATAGAGCAAAAACAATTTACACTCTCCCATAATGATCCGGCGTTCAAATTGAAAATTTCTCCGGGTAGAAATTGAATTCATAAAGTATGATTCATGGAGGACACATTTCCTGGAGGCTGCCTGGGCCATATCGATTGATAGTTTGTCTTGAATCATACATCGTGCAGCTCTCAGGCAAAAAAAAGCTTAACTACTTAAGCAAATCGCTAATTTCACCTTAAGGCCACCAGTGTGCAGCCACGATACTCCTGTTCCGTATGATAATGAATTAAACATGAACACCCCCTACCATACAACATACGCTCCAAATAAGACACACACACAAAACATATATGTATTGAAGGACACATCCAGAGAACTCTAATTTCCAAATGGCCTATCCGAAATGACAACTCATTGACAGAAATAAAGCTCAATAATTGGGGGAGCTGGACAGGCTGCGGCTGGCTGAATAAGAAGATAATGTCTTTAAATATAATGTCGGGTATAGGAATATATATTTAATAAAAGTTAAAAGTATTATCTTTGTTGGGTTGAGGACTTCCAAGGGCCATTTGGATCTGTTTTCATCAAATAATAAGTTATTCATTAGCTTATTGACTTTCTGTCTCTGCCATAGGCCTATATACTCTCTGTTGAGATTAAATTTTCCCTTTCCCTATACACTTTTGCCTGTCTCTTATACCAAAAGCCCCCCTTCACCCACACCCAATAAGTCATTGCTTCCTCTGAGCAAACAGCAGTCATCGGGTGAAAATTATGTAAATATTATGAAAGGGACACAGGCTCAGAAATTCATTTGCGCCGGCTCAGATGTAAAGCTGCCCCTCTGATTATTTTTACATTTATTTGCAAATCAAGACCCTAAAAGAGTAGCAGGAACTCTGGGTATTTAAGGACACACTGAAATGGATGTTTTCCATTTTTAGGATTTAGATGTTCGTGTTATTGAGGGCATTTTCACGTGCGTTATACCTATAGGCCCTATCTTGTAAAACAAGCTGTATGCGATGTGAATGGTCTTTCCTTTCTTACCTCGATTTTAAATCTGGTCAACATTGCTAATATTGCCATGGCGCAGATGTCCCCGCGCCTGCACAGCATCCCTGGGGACCGCCAACCCTATTAGAACAAATGTGTTCTGCTATTGTAAATAGGCACGTTTGCTTCGCCAGTCCTATTACAGCCGACGCATGATCAATAGGCTGATAACACAGAAACATCAATGTAAGCGACAGAACAATGAGGGATATCATCGAACATCTATCTTAATATAGCCGGCTACAAGGGCCCTGACAAAGTGAAAAGCTCATGAAAATTCCGCCCCACGAATTCCCATCTCCTATCCAATATGCACAAACACACTCCCAGCTGCCGGGGCTATTATTTTCGTATTTCAATTTGACACCCCAGCCTTTCATGCTAATTCTATTATTCTTGGAAGTTTATGTGATTTCATATCACTAGAAATCGGTAATGTATAATAACCCTTTGGGCTAAAATAAACTGAATCCCTGCAGTAGCCACCGGGAAAATAATTACTTTCATATCAAAACTCTGCAGGAGTCGAGCGGGTCCTTTTGCCTCCGGCTCGTAACCTCATTTCAGTGAGGCTTATAGATGAATAAATTTGTTAAAGCAATACACAAAATACAACATCAGATTTTAGCAGAAAGCGCTACCTATACCCACTATACGGGCTATTTAAGGTCTCACACGGTTTGGATGTATTGTATACAATCGATTTATTTATGAAAACCTTACATATATAAATATTATAATACTTTTTACAGCCTTTGAGGATTTTTGTGGTTTTTATGTATTTTTACAGTTCGTTACACAGGGGGGCTTGTACTACTACCACCACCACCACACGTGCACATATACACGCACGCACGCAACAAACACACACGCAGTTATAACCCATCATCATCAGAAAATAGGCTATATATGTCATCTGTAAAATGAGAATTTATATTCTAAGACGTGATTGAGCTTTGGGCAAATGAAAGGTGTTGTTGACGCTATCAATATTGTTTCTCACCTATAGGTCTATTATTCCATATCGACATCTTGAGTCTCTGTCTTTGTCTCTGGTGGACAGTTGGTTGTCACAGACTCGGAACTCTCTGGGTAGTCTTTTACAGACTGCTCTTTTTTGTCTAATGGAAGATACTTTGAATCATCATCATCTTGGAAATATGTTGCACTACAACTGGCTGAAGACTGACTACAGTTTCTACTGGAAAAGGTAACATGGCCTGGGCTGGTCTGTGGGGAACTAGTATTTTTCGCGGTAAAGTTGACCTGTACTTTGATTGCTTTCGCGTCGTTGAGATTGTTGGACTCCTTGTGGTTTTTATGTCCAGTATTGGCAGATAAGCTGCTGTCATTCACTGGGGTTCTTTGTGTGGAGTTGTCAGCATCTGAGTCTGATGGTGTTGTCTTCAAAGCAGTCTGAGGAACAAGGAATCCAAGCGGCTGGGTGATAGGATAGAGTAAGAAATGTCCTTTCCCTATCAAAGGCCGCGAGGAGGGTAAGGCAGAAAATCCATCTATGTTCGGTTTGCGCCTTGGTCTGGAGTCGGATAGAAGGCTTTCTACGCTGAATGGGTTCAGTTTCTGAAGGTTAGAGACTCTGATATTGGCGCACATACTTGACTGTTGACTGCTGTCGGACGAGTCCAGCTCGGATCCACCAGCATCTTGGTTCAAGTGTCTTTGGTTCTGGAGGGTTTGTGGTGTTTGGTCACAGCTCGATTGGGTTTGGTTTCGGCCTACAGAGTCACAATGTGGATTTTGTTCACTGTCTGTCACTTGTGACACTCCACTGTCACTGTCAGATCCTGGGGTGTGAAATAGGTCCCCTGACAAAAGTTTATTCTGGGACCTCAACAGTCTTCGCTCCTGCTTCCTCTTCTTCTTCTCCATCCTCTCCAGCTCTCGCCTGGCGATCTCCTCCGCGTCCATGGGCTCTCCACTGCATGTTGTTGGGTGGGAGTTGTGAGCTGGTCGCCCTGGACCCTTCTTTGTGTTTTCTTTTTTCCTCCACTTCGCTCTACGATTTTGGAACCATACCTGCATATTAGAGAAACAAATCATGTTACGCATGTTCAAAAAGAAGATGTCCACTCTCTTAAAAAAATACATAGGCCTAATAATAATTTAGGCTAATATTTGTGTGAACCATTGGAATAATGTTTTGTACCAAAGAGCAATGCCCCTTGCTTGTAGGCCTACAATTATTTATTATCAGATGCGATGACAAAAATAACAATATTTATTTTCCAATTCAACTAGGCCTGCAATTATTCCGTGTGTTTATGCCTTCTTCGTTATTAAATTAAAAGTTAAATGCTGTCTGTCTGATCTGGAAAATGCTCCACGAAAACATATATCTCGCTTATGATGGGCCCTTGTGTCCCAATCAAATGCATAATAATAAATGGTTTAATATAGTTACAAATATTCTAAATTCCACCAACACTTAACTGCCTAAAAATTGCTAAAGTAACATGACAAATATAGGACTAAACCAGCGTTTCTCAAACTCGGTCCTCGGGACCTCAAGGGGTCCACGTTGTGGTTTTTGCCCTAGCACTACACAGCTGATTCAAATGATCAAAGCTTGATGATTAGTTGATTATTTCAGCTGTGTAGTGCTAGGGCAAAAAAGACAAAAAATAAACGCTGGTTTATTCCTATATTTGTCATGTCACTTTAGCATTTTTTTTTTAATTTTCTCTGTGCATAACACAATATACATATGAGCGTTTGACATCAGAAGTGCAAATGATCACAATAATAAGTCCACGTGCATGGACATTTGACTGATGAGGAGAGATGGGGGAAAGGTGTGTCCTTTGTAAAAATATAGGAGTTCATAAATGTTTGTGTATCCTTGGGTGTTTTGTAGGTTTATATAGGAAAGACTGAATGTACATACGTAGATATATTAATTTCGAGTATGTCTGAGTGCAAATAATATAGCCTTGTCGACTGAATCTACACAATTTATATTAATATCAAGTACAGCAAATGAACTGACCATTCCCTGGCTTAGCTATATTTAAAGTATTTCTCCTTGAACCAGAGGTCCTCTTTATACTCGGTTTGCTACTCGTATCACCCTTGATTTCGAAGACTATCTCTCTATAAATATATCGTATAATGTGTTATTTAAATACATATTCACGTTTGATAATGTTTTCCTTTTTAAAATTGTGAAAAGGATTTGCTGTCATTTGCAGTTTAGAACCATCGTACTGTATGTATATATATATATATTGAGGCATCGTACTGAACATACTAGAATAGGCCTCTATGTGCCTATATTACACGAGCTCCCTGTGGAGTTGTTGGTCACAGTACAAAACAACAAAGAGACAGGAATTACAGGACAACTATATATCTAAAATAGACCATTGTAATATATTTGTGTAAGAGACATGGGGAATAAATAGGCCTCCTTTCCTTTGTTCAAACAGCCTATCAGTGTTTAAGAAACATTAAGCTACACATCATAACAAACCAACAACAGTGAATGCCAAAAAGTGGATATGGTTGATATTTACCTGTACCCTCGATTCTATCAAGTCCAATCTCAGAGCCAGTGCTTCCCTCATGAACACGTCGGGATAGTGACTCTCATTAAAAGCCTTTTCTAATTCTTCCAGTTGCCAGCCAGTGAAATTTGTGCGAGTTCGTCGTCTCTTACAACCGGGGCTATCCTTGTCTGGGTCACACGAATCTAGCATGAGAATACAAAACAAGAGAGTCGCAAAAGTAGCCTGAATGATTTTTGCAAGGATACGTTCTTTCTGTGGTCCTTTATAAAGAAATTAATCAAATATCGTCTAATAAATTAGGCTATTATGTCCGTTTTCGATGGTAAGAAAATAGTAGTAATTATAGCCTATTAATCACACAATATTGATCCTGATAATGATAACAATGATAACAGTAAAACATTCTACTAACAATCGAGAAATTGTGATTTTTTTTCCCACCCTGTCACAACACAAGGGGTTTTCACGTTTGGAGCTGAGCTCGTATGCTGCTCTCCACTGAAATGAATTGCATAAAGCCTCAATTTGAAAGCAGAAGACTGCTTCTTTGTTTCTTAGGATTTGGGTTCCCTCTTTAACGCTTTATGGAGAGGAAATACAGGATATACAGACACTTTCAGTTCTTTGTTTAGTCCTTTGATCTACAGCCAACCTTTTGATTTGTATTGTATTTCGTTTTGCTTACCTGTCAGCTTGTACTGCTGGTTATCTCCATTCATACCACAGCCAGACAAGAGGGGGTTCGAATTAACCACTGAAGCTGTGCAGGAACCATTAAGTAATCCGTCTATTGAAAAAGGAACTGCGGCCGCAGATTGAAGTTGATGACCGGCTAATTCGTAAACATGATGGTGGCTTAGATGGTACGGAAAGCCCACCATCCCGCCGAGAGAGCCTCCGAACTGGGCATGAGGTGGATCCAGTATCCTGCTGTCCATCATCTCCTAGGCAAAAGGAAACGACGTCTGGAGGCTGGTGTTGTGAATTTAAAAAGCATGCAGTGAGTGTGGCCAGCGAGGAGGGGACATGATGTGGAGGGAAGGATGAGCTGTACTTTATCAACATGAACCTTCCAATAATTAGCCTAGGCTTTGGGAATTTGAGACCAATGAGAAACGGTAATCGAGTATGACGTCAGAGGCGCGGTCTGCAAACGCTTTCCATATCGATTGCTAATTAAACCTGACATCCACCTCAATAAACAATATCAGAGCTGTCACAACAAGACAGGGGGCTTTGATAAGAACTACATCACAACTACACGGGGGACCACCAAGAGAGAGTGATCAGATTGTATCCCAGTAAAAGGTGAAAGAGATGGACTAATTTCGAACGCTCGCTTCCACATCGAAAATTACGGAGGCTAGTCACAGTTTTTGGTCAACATGTTGTGGCGTTTTAAATGTTTACTCTCTCTACTAATCGATGCCGAGTTACAAATACCCTAATTTTACACAAAGACATGTATCATCCAACGCGGTCAAATTTTATTCGAGACTACAACCAATTCGCGTGCAATATAACGGGATGTTGATGAAAGGGGGCGATCGACTCCTCAGCCTGCTGTCGATAGGCTGATTGAAAAAAAGGCAGATGTTAAGTTATTAATTACATCACACACTAATTAATCTTCTGCTAATAAGAGGAACGATGTTAGGAAGAAATGTGAACCCTTATTCCCTAGCACTTATACTGTAATTAATGAGACTTAATTTAGAAATGTGTGAGAATTTTTCCCAGGTTTACAAAGTAGCTTCTTGTCTATACGGTTTTGTAGTTATTGTTATAGTTTTTTTGGTAGGCTAGTTTTAAAACCATGTAAGCAGGTAAATGCTGTCTTAATGAGGCAAACAAATAAAACATTGTAGCTAGATGTGCAGCACCAGTGTGTCATCTGATATCTATCTCTCTCTCTCTCACTCTATACATATATATATTCAATAATTGTATTATATTTACCTTTATATGCCTAGAGATGATTTATTCTCGCAGTTCAAAATAGACTCATCTCCGGTGAAAACTGAGGACATTTATGATTGTGTAAAAGGTTAACAAAAATGTATGACCATAGTCTACTGCGGGGAAGCTCCGAACCATTCATTTTTGTTACATTATGCTATTTGTCCGGAGACCTTCATGGTACTAGTTCATGTTTCCCCACTCGCTTATGTACAGAAATGTGTTGTGAATAAAGCGAATCAATCCTGTCTAAGTAGGTCTGGTAGTTATGTCTCTCTGCTCTTTAGGCTACAGAGAAAATGAATTCGACTTTATTTATCCCATGTCTGGTGCTGTCGTAATGTTAATCTGAGTGAAATTTCGCTCCCCACTCACTCCCTGACCCTTGGCACCCGGATTGGCGTGTTGTAATAACCCGAATCTCTCAACAGAAGCCGTGATAATTGTTACCTTATTAGCATGCAAATTGTTTAATTAATATTATTATGAGGAAGTATATAATCCGTTCGTCACTTGACCTCAAGCCCAAATAGCACCCCTCTGCATTTCAATGTGTACATTTTAATGAACTCCTTAGAAATGTCTCAGGATCTGGCCGTTTTATCCCTCTCCCCTACAAAGATGTGGTTAGAGTTGCCTCAGATGCCTTTTAACTAAGTTTATCATGTTTTACAGATGTTTTATGAATAATTCCAACCATTCATTTATTTTTTGAACATCTAAAATTCAATAATTGCTTCTTGTCAATTCTGATCGTAACCCCATCCAGGCGCACGGGCTCAGTGAAAAGCAGCCCTTGACACGCAGTCCCGGGAGACATTGCATTTAAATCCGTTTTTCTACAACCGGGTGACATTGTCAGATCCTAGCTTTAATTAACCCGATAATAAGACGAACAAGGCTTGCATTCAGTGCCGCTACAGGCCTGTCTTTTCATTTGAATTCAAGAGTTTCATCAACAATTTAACTGGCCTTGGTCGATAGGGTTTTACCTGGAACCGAAAGGGTACATGGAACCAAAAAGGGTTCTCCTACGGGGCCAGCTGAAGAACCCTTTTGGAACCCTTTTTTTCTAATAGTGTTTAATAGAGCTGGTAGCTTAGCCAATATGGCAAGTAGACATACATTGGTTCATGTGATATTTGTCTACCTTATTGTTGCCTTTACCACCTGATCTTAAATAGTGACTTTCTTGGATAAACCCACATGCGGATGGAAAAGGTAGCTCCCTACACATCCATCCCTGACCTGCAGGTCAACCATTGGCACGAAAGGCCTGTCTTTTATTTCAGATTCATTGAAAGAAACTGGCTTAAAAACCACATTTGAAGATCTCAAATCATAATTACTGGAGACCATCAAAGCAGCAGATGAGAAAACAAATAGGCCTATTTAGACTACCATCTAAACTCAGCAAAAAAAACAAACGTCCATTTTTCAGGTCCCTGTCTGTAACGGGTTTCGTAGGTGGAAGAAGGTGTGGACCAAAGCGCAGTGTGGTACATGTTCATGATTTTAATAATGGAACATTGAAATACGAAACAACAACGTGAATAAACGGAAAAAAACTAAACAGTCCTGTAAGGTGCAGAAAACCACTAAACAGAAAATTAAACACCCACAACCAAAATGGGGAAAACAGGCTACCTAAGTATGATTCAATCAGAGACAACGAACGACACCTGCCTCTGATTGAGAACCATACTAGGCCAAACACATAGAAAAAGAACATAGACTACCCACCCCAACTCACGCCCTGACCAACCTAAAATTAAGACATAACAAAGGAACTAAGGTCAGAATGTGACAGTACCCCCAAAGGTGCGGACTCGGGCCACAAAACCTGAACCTATAGGGGAGGGTCTGGGTGGCGTCTGTCCGCGGTGGTGGCTCTGGCGCGTGACGTGGACCCCACTCCACCATAGTCTCTGCCCACTTAAGTGGCTCCTTGCGAGCGGCGACCCTCGCCGCCCGACCTCGGACTGGGGACCCTTGCCGCGGGTCCCGAATGGACGGGAGATTCTGGCAGCACCGGAACGGTGGGAGACTCCGGCAGCGCTGGAGTTTCCGGCAGCGTCTGAACGGGCGGCTCCGGCAGCTCCTGACTGAGCTGCTCCTGACTGACAGGCGGCTCAGGCAGCTCCTGACTGACGGGCGGCTCCGGCAGCTCAGGACAGACGGGCGGACCTGGAGGGAGGAGACAGACAGCCTGGTGCGTGGGGCTGCCACAGGACCCACCAGGCTAGGGAGACCTACCGGATTGGAGGAGGCACCAGATGGACCAGGCTGTGGGGAGCACTGGAGCCCTGGTAGCTTTTTCCCGGCTGGATCACCATTTAGCCCGGACCATCCAGAGTGGAGGCACAGGTTGAACCGGGCTGTGGGTGAGCACTGGAGATCTTGTGCATACCACTCGCACCTCTCCCTTAGGCTCAATACCCACATTCGCCCGGCATCGTAATGACCACTGCACCCTCCCAGCGCCCGGAGGGACAGCACGCAGAGCAGGCGCAGGATACCCTGGGCCGGGCGTACTGGAGACCAAACACGCTGGGCCGGAAACACGCCCTTGCTGGATGCCCACTCTCGCATGGCACTTGAGGGGCTGGCCTATAGCCCTCCGGGCTATGAGTACTGGCGACACCGTGCGCTTGACCGCATAACACGGTGCCTGACCAGTACTGCGCTTCTTCTTAAGCACGAGGAGTAGGCTCAGGTCTCCAACCTGACTCTTCCCCATGTGCCCCCAAAAAACATTTGAGGGCTGCCTCTCGTGCCTGTGCTACCTCCTCATATTGCCGCCGCTCAGCTTTCGCTGCCTCCAGCTCTGCCTTGGGGCGGCGATATTCCCAGCTTGTGCCCAGGGTCCCTTTCCGTCCAAAATCTCCTCCCATGTCCAGGAGTCCAGAACCCTCTGCTCTGGTCGACACCACACTTCTTGGTCCTTGGTTGGTGGGTGTTTCTGTAACTGGCCGTAGGTGGAAGAAGGTGTGGACCAAAGCGCAGCGTGGTACATGTTCATGATTTTAATAATGGAACACTGAAATACGAAACAACAACGTGAATAAACGAGGTGCAGAAAACCACTAAAACAGGCTACCTAAGTATGATTCTCAATCAGAGACAACGAACGACACCTGTCTCTGATTGAGAACCATACCAGGCCAAACACATAGAAAAAAGAACACGTCAGAACGTGACACTGTCTTTCAAAGATAATTCGTAAATATCCAAATAACTTCAAAGATCTTCATTGTAGGGTTTAAACACTGTTTCCCATGCGTGTTCAATGAACCATAAACAATTAATGAACATGCACCTGTGGAACGGTCGTTAAGACATTAACAGCTTACAGACGGTAGGCAATTAAGGTCACAGTTATGAAAACTTAGGACACTAAAAGAGGCCTTTCTACTGACTCTGAAAAACACCAAAGAAAGATGCCCAGGGTCCCTGCTCATCTGCATGAATGTGCCTTAGGCATGCTGCAAGGAGGCATGAGGACTGCAGTTGTGGCCAGGGCAATAAATTACAGGATAGGATGGACAGCTGATCATCCTCGCAGTGGCAGACCACGTGTAACAACACCTGCACAGGATCGGTACATCCGAACATCACACCTGCGGGACAGGTACAAGATGGCAACAACAACTGCCCGAGTTTACAATCCCTCCATCAGTTCTCAGATTGTCCGCAATAGGCTGAGAGAGGCTGGACTGAGGGCTTGGAGGCCTGTTGTAAGGCTGGTCCTCACCAGACATCACCGGCAACAACGTTGCCTATGGGCACAAACCCACCGTCACTGGACCAGACAGGACTGGCAAAAGTGCTCTTCACTGACGAGTCGTGGTTTTCTCTCACCGGGGGTGATGGTCGGATTCACGTTTTGTGGAAGGAATGAACGTTACACCGAGTCCAGGACTCTGGAGCGGGATCGTTTTGGAGGTGGAGGGTCCGTCATGGTCTGGAGCTGTCACAGCATCATCGGACTGAGCTTGTTGTCATTGCAGAAAATCTCAATGCTGTGCATTACAGGAAGACATCCTCCTCCCTCATGTTGTACCCTTCCTCATCCTGAAATGACCCTCCAGCATGACAATGCCACCAGCCATACTGCTCGTTCTGTGTGTGATTTTCTGCCAGACAGGAATGTCAATGTTCTGCCATGGCCACCGAAGAGCCCGGATCTCAATCCCATTGAGCAAGTCTGGGACCTGTTTGATCGGAGGGTGAGAGCTAGGGCCATTCCTCCCAGAAATGTCCGGGAACGTGCAGGTGGCTTGGTGGAAGAGTGGGATAACATCTCACAGCAAGAACTGGCAAATCTGGTGCAGTCCATGAGGAGATGCACTGCAGTACTTCATGCAGCTGGTGGCCACACCAGATACTGACTGTTACTTTTGACTCTCCCCTTTGTTCAGGGACACATTATTCCATTTCTGTTAGTCACATGTCTATGGAACTTGTTCAGTTTATGTCTCAGTTGTTGAATCTTGTTATGTTCATACAAATATTTACACATGTTAAGTTTGATGAAAATAAATGCAGTTGACAGTGAGAGGATGTTTCTTTTTGCTGGGTTTATAGATCTACTGTATGCTACTTGTTGTAGGCTACATGTCACATCATCTTCACAGCCTTGTATATGTCACATCATATTCACAATCTCTTCATACTATGTTGTAAGCGTTGAACCAGATGACATCAAATCACTCCTTCAATCACAGATGTTTAGAAATGTGAAGAATGAAGCATGGCCTGTGACCGCACACATAGCAAATGTGTGTGTCTGTGTGTGTAGTTGTCTGTCTGTCTGTCTGTCTGTCTGTCTGTCTGTCTGTCTGTCTGTCTGTCTGTCTGTCTGTCTGTCTGTCTAGGCCTCTGTAGGCCTCTGTAGGCCTCTGTTTATGAGGATAGACTATGTGAAAGCATCATAATAAGGGCTATAACACTGTCATAGCATATCATGACAAGACAGGTTATTATGAAAACATATTTTACACTGTCTGAGCATAGCTTTGAGCATAGCCAACTGACTGTTTAGTATTATAGCCTAGCCAACTGACTGTTTATGGCAGCATTATAGCCTAGCCCATATGACAGAGTGTTCAAGTAAAGTCTACTGTTGTTGCAGCACACCATCTTTAGGCTATAGAAGTGTGGAGGACAAAACGTTATTGTGTTCACTGATCTTCCACTGAGGTTTGTTTTCCTGTGTTCACTCTTGGTAACTGCAGGTGACAGGGCAATGGTAATGATGTGGACAGGGAGTTCTCGGCACCTGAAGATACAAAATCAGTCCTTCAACTCCAAACTTTCCCCCTGACAGAAAATGAGCATGTGTGGGCAAGTAGACATTATTGACCCTATTAACATCAGGTATTCAAATGTAACACCACAAAACAAACAAACTAATCAAACCAGCCATCTAACACTGATGCCTACTTTACCAACATTACAGAAAATCAAATTCATTTTTAATTAGGCTAGCAAATTAATAGGCAGCAGTTGAGGAGTTTAATTACTCAATTAACTTCATGCAAGTACATTTTTAACTATCTAAATTAAGTTGCACATTACTCGATTTGATGATAATTATAGAATTAAATCTAAATTAATTGTTGGTGGATAATTTGATACGATGAACTAGATGCAATTCCAATTAAACAGTAGAAAGCATTGGCTGCCATGTTAAGCTACCAAATCCTTTGATTCGTTTTTAAGCAAGAAACTGC